>NC_000071.6:106248335-106465835 GCF_000001635.26 Mus musculus
CAGGACCTTTGGAAGAGCAGTCAGTGCTCTTAACCACTGAGCCATTATCCAGCCCAGGAGTCTTACAATAGAGTTACCTTTAGTTTTTTGTGATTTCTCCACACTGATTTTCATGACAGCTGTGCCAGTTTGCAGTCTCACCAGCAGTGAACGAGGATCCCTTTCCCTCACCCCACCACCATTTGCTGCCAGTCATTCCATTGTTATTTGCTATCCTGACAGGGGGCAGATGAAATCTCAAAGTGGTTCTGATTTACATTTCCCTAATTAGTGTGGATGATGAACATTTTTAGCCATTTTTTTCTTCTTTTGGGAATACTCTATTTTCAAATGGACCATTTACTTGTTTTGATTGATCTTTGGAGTTCTCTGTGTATCCTGGATAATATTCCTCTGTCGGATGTGTAGCTGGCAAAGGATCTCTCATGCTGAGGGCTTTCTTCACACCCCACTGATTCTTCCTTTAGCTGTGTAGAAGCTCTTTAGTTTGATGAAGTCCCACTCAATCCTTGGCTTTAATACTTGGGCAAATGGAGTCATGTTCAGACACCTACATCTAGGGAACTTCTGGATCTTCTGAGTTTCACATTTAGGTCTTTGATACATTTGGGCAACATGATAGATACAGGTTTAATTTTGTTCTTCCACATGTAGACATACAGTTTCCTAACACTGTCTGTTGAAGATGCTTTCTTTTTCTCAGCTCACACTTTTGGCATCTTTGTCAAATATTAAATGGGTGAACATTTATGTACTAATACTTCGGTCTTTGATTTTGTTGCATTGTCTGCGCGTCTGTTTCCGTGTCAGTGCCATACTGTTTTGTTACTATGGCTCTGTGATATACATTAAGATCTGGAAAGGAAATTCCTCTAGCCTGGTTCTTTTTGCTCAGGATTGTTTTGGCTAACAGGGGTCTTTTGTGGTTCCATAGGAATTTTAGAATAGTTTTTTTTCCCTTTTCTAATTTTGTGAAGAATGAGATGGGGATTTTGATTGGGATTGCATTGAATCTGTAACCAGCTTTTGCTAAAACAGTCATTTTCCTCATGTTAATTCTTCCAGTCCCTGAATGTGGGATGTCTTTCCATTTTCTACTGTCTTTTTCAATCTCTTCAGAGGCTTAAAGTTTTCATTTTCGTGGTCCTTCACATCCTTGGTTATGTTGAGTTCTAGATATTTTATTTTCTTTGAGGCTATTGTGAATGGGAATGTGTCCATGAAACCCTGCTTTGTATGTTTGGTTTTGGTGGTTAGACAAATTATTGATTGTGCAAGATGATTCTAAGTCCTGACATGTTGCTTAATTTATAATGTCTAGACTTTTCCTGGGATGTTTTTTAAGGGGGTGGGGAAGAGTGTAGTGTTTAATATATTGTGCCATGTCAAGAATCTGGACAAGAAGGGAAGCTCAGTCAGTAATGTGCCTGCCTCACAATCCTGAGGATCTGCGTTCAATCCCCCAATGCCATGTTCTTTAAGCCATGTGTGGTTGTGCACATTTGTAACCCCAGACCTGGGGAGGTAGATCCCTGCAGCTTAGTGCTCAGCCAGCCTAGTCTATGTGGTGAGTTCCAGGTCGTTAAGAGATGCTGTCTCAAAACAATAACAATAAAACCTAAGGTGGACAGTGTCTAAAGGAAGATATGCAAGGTTGCTCTCTGGCCTCCATGTGTATAAGCATCTGCACACACAAGTGTACCTGCATGTGAAGGAACAGCACATGTGCACGCGCATGTGTGTGCGTGTGTATACATGTGTGCACATGCACACATACATACACATGTATTTACACATGCAGTGGTAGGCAGGGAGAAGTTTCACAATAGCAAATTTGTTTTCACTTAAATTTTCTACTCTGCATACTCATGAGGGCAAAAACTGTAATTTAAAATATGCTATGTGCCCAAGTACGATCTTTAAAAAGCTCTTTTTAGGAAACATGGGATAAACAATTATAGGTGAAGACATCATTTAGTTGACAATATTGTCTTACAACTTACAGTCTATAGCAGTACAGATTAAATAAAATGTGTACACAATACCAGCTTAGAGCACAGACTTGCAAATTAACACCAGCAAAGGGTCTTGCTGCATCTGGAAGGCCTGTGTCCCTCTGTAGCTCAGAGCCAAACCAGACAAGTTTTGTTTCCAGAACAAAAACCTTCAGTGTAAAATGGCTTCTATTTGATCCTAAGCCTGCACCTGCCTGGCTGAGGTCCTCCTGGTTTAATTTAGTAAGGAAAACACATGACACACATTTCTACAGTAAACACATTAGAACAGAAACATGCCCTGGTGGAGCCATGCATAGATGCAGCAGCCCTGACTGACAGTAGGACGATGTTGTAGACCTTCAAACGGAAAGCAAAGTCTGAACACTGCTTGTGTTCAGAATGAGTGTTGGTTGCTACCTTACGGCAGGCCATATGGGCATAAGTGCTCAAACAAGAGCTTTCTTGGAGTAATTAATTATGTTTCCTGAAGTTGCTTTTCTCTGCAACTTTAACTAGCCACGAGTCTCCAAAGCTTGCTTAGCTGGCATTGTTAGATGCTCTGATCTGGATTTTTGCTTATCTCTATGGAGGAAAAAGAAGGATCCTAAAGTAACCTCCAACCAAGAGTAGCTAGGAAACAAGTTAGCTGCCAAATCCCTCACATTGCATAGCTCAAAGATATCATATCTAAGGAGAAGCCAGGGAAACCAGGATGCTTGATCCCCTTGGGGACTGTGGAGTATTTTCAGGACACAGGGACCAGAAGAGGAAACCACATTCTAGCTCTATGTCTTCACGGAGTAGAGCAAATTGATCCTTGAATTAGAGGGGGCTATAGTGGCTGGAAGTTTCATGGAAGATTCCAGAAGGAAACTACATGAAGACAAGCAGCTCCAGAAATCAGCAAAATGGTCCCTTGAAGTTCTGATAATCACTTGGTCATGCAGGTGGATAGTGAAGCTTCCTATGGTAGCCAAGGCAGCAGCAAAGAGCTGCAGGCCGCAAAACTCCCCAGATGCATAGCAGCTGTGAGAAACGTTCAAAATTCAGTAAACCATGATCAGCAATAATGACCACCTATGACATAGAAGACTCCATTGGGGTCATAGTGCTGTTATGGAAACGAATTATCCTTAGAGTAAAAATAGCCTATATGTATGCTAGCAAAGCCTAAAGGAGCTGGGTTTTTCTCAGCAAGCAACCCAGTCTACTGAAACAGTCAGGCACTGTAAGAGTCAGGCCACAGCCAAACCAGACTCAGCAATGTGACATTTACAATGTCCAGTAATAGATTTACACAGCAGTGCAGTCTCAAAAGCTGGAAAACCAGAAATAAATTGAGATGTAAAGACAGGCGCACCAACAAGAAGACAGGTGTATGTAGAAAGCGCAGACCACACTCAGATTCTTAAAGGGAAGCAGGAACAAAAGGACCAAAGAGGTGGACTTAGCAAGAACCAGAGGAGACCTCTAGGCATGAAAAATACTAACACTCGAAGTAAAACATCATGGCATCAACACAGCAAAAAAGGTGTCCTCTGAGGACAGATGATGCAGACGAAGCACATCTGTAAAAATAAGATAAACCAATGTCTTCTGCGATGTATGAAACAATGAGCAGTTGTTTAACATGCATGGTGTTAAAGAAAATGAGAGAGACAAGTGTCCAAATGTTGTTCCCGTTGTGATACAAATTAACAAAACCCACATTTCAAGATGTTGAGCACACATGTGAAACAAAGGAAGCTGAAAGGCAAAGAACAAATTAGTTATGTCAGAGGGAAAGATAGCAACAGTGGGCAGAGAAGAACCCTTACAATGTCCTGGAGGTTTTACATAACAGTTTAAGCAAAGAGAAGAATAAAACTATACAAGGTTTATGACACAGGGAAAATAAAAATGTGAATAAAATCATAGAATGAACTTGATGGAATTTGTGAGAGCTTTCATTATGTGTCATGTGATATACAACCATTCAAAGACACCCTGACAACTTAAAGGGCATACTCGGAAGCAAAATCTTAATCAAAATATACCAAAAAATGCAAACAGTTATGACAATATATGATATGAAAAATGCTCAATCGATCAGGAAAAAAGGAAGGAAGGATGAGACCAAAGTAAAGCAGTAAAAAAAAAAAGTAAAAAGCAAAGTAAAGCACAGAGAAAGCTCAACCGTATCATAGTTAAGATAAACACTCTAAGCTCTGAGTCCATCTGAATTAAGTAAAAAAGGCAACATCCACTGTACTCCATCTGCGAGAAATCTGTCTTAAATGTAAGAGAACAGAAAAGATAAAAGGGTAATTTCTCTAGCTCCTCCATTGGGGGCCATGTGACCCATCCAATAGCTGACTGTGATCATCCACTTCTGTGTTTGCTAGGCCCCGGCATAGTCTCACAAGAGAGAGCTATATCTGGGTTCTTTCAGCAAAATCTTGCTAGTGTATGCAATGGTGTCAGCATTTGGAAGCTGATTATGGGATGGATCCCTGCATATGGCAATCACTAGATGGTCCATCCTTTCGTCACAGCTCCAAATTTTGTCTCTGTAACTCCTTCCATGGGTGTTTTGTTCCCATTTCTCGGCCCCCAATGGAGGAGCTAGAGAAATTACCCAAGGCGCTAATGGGAACTGCAACCCTATAGGTGGAACAACAATATGAACTAACCAGTACCCCGGAGCTCTTGTCTCTAGCTGCATATGTATCAAAAGATGACCTAGTCGGCCATCACTGCAAAGAGAGGCCCATTGGACTTGCAAACTTTATATGCCCCAGTACAGGGGAACGCCAGGGCCAAAAAGGGGGAGTGGGTGGGTAGGGGATTGGGGGGGTGGGTATGGGGGGCCTTTGGGATAGCATTGAAAATGTAAACGAGGAAAATACCTAATTAAAAAAATATCAAAGTCAGATTAAGAAGGCTACATATTTTAGATATAAGTAGACCTGAGACGAAGTTTACTCATTAACCTCCTTGATATTATTATATAGAGATTTAATTATCTATTGATGATATATTAAAAGGATATGCTTTTGAGTGCATTGTTTTTATTTCTATAATGAGTATCTGACATTCAGTTTCTTAAACAGTCAATAAAGATAACATAAATATATGTTAAATTAAAAAAAAGAAAAGATAAAAGGTCTTCCTTCCACAGAAGCAAGAGCATTAACCACAAGGAAGCTAGGCTGCAAATAGTAGCAGAGTGGACCAGAGAGAAATGTAAGAGGCTCTGCAGAATGGGAACAGAGAATTCCAGAAAAACAACTCTACACATACAGGTATGCAATAACAGAACTGTAATATACACAGAGTACATTTCTATAAGATTATACAAAACCAGACAATTCCAACTGAAAATTCCCATTCTGTTCTTTCAGTAATAAAACAATATAATAGATATATATCAACAAAAATGTGGAGACTTTGAACAACACCGCCATGCAATTGGACCTAATTGGCATATATGCAACAGGCCATGCACCATAGAAACAGAATTTTCTCATATGCATACAATGCAATTAAGATAGTGCGCAGTTGATGTGGGCTGGAAGGTAACTCCCAGTAATTTCCTTTTTGAAACAAGGTTTATGCAGCTCATACTATATATATATAGCTCATGCTATACAGCTTAGCAATAGTTTCTGCTCCCAATCCTCAGCCTCCATCAGGCTGGTATTAAAGGTATGCACCATAGTGCATAGTTTATGTGGTGCTCAGAACTATACCTATAATCTCCTCTGTGCTAAGCAAGCACTCTACCAACTGAGCCATATCTCCAGACTCCACATCAATAAATTTAAATTGTTTAGACCATATAGAGCATAATTATAACATAAGAAACTAAGCTGAAAATCTCAATTAGAAAGGTACCTTGGAAATCACAATAAGTCTGTTATTTAACTACCCCACAGATCAGAGAAGAAATTTTGATGGAAAAATTAAAATATTTTTTTACTGGAGATATGATGTTTCGACAGTTTGTGATAGAGAAAAACAATACATATTGAGACTTTTATAGCTTCAAACTTTTATTTACCTACTAATAAATCCCTTGAGCTTTCATCTTAAGCTGGGCAAGGAAGCACAAGTTAAGTACCAGTGGAAAGGAGAACTATAATCTGAATCTTCAGGGTGCTGAGGAGTTCGAGGCACCAGAAGTCTCAGACCCAAGGAGGTTGGTGCCACTCCCAGCTTTTCCCAGAAGCTCACTGTGCAGTGAGTAGTGCAAAGACAAGAGCTGAATATAAACAACTGGATGCTCAGCTGTGGACCAGCCATCTATACTAATCTCCACCATCCAAGGCTCAGGGCACTTAACAGAATGGCAGATGTAAAGAAGGTCAGAGCTGGCTGATGAGGAGAACTGTCAACTCACAGCAGCTACTGTTACCTACATAAGACTCACTCAAACTGAAGCAAAGGCCATCCAGAGACTGCCTCACCTAGGATCCATCCCATCTGCAGACTTAACACTATTGCTGATGCCAAGAAGTGCTTGCAGACAGGAGCCTGGTATAGTTGTCCCCTGAGAGACTCTGCCAGCACCTGACCAATACAGATGTGCATACTCATACCCAACCATCAGACTGACCCCAAGGACTCAATGGAAGATCTAGGGGAAGGACTGAAGGAGCTGAAGGGAATTGCAGCTCCATAGGAATAACAACAATATCAACTAACCAGACCAACCAGAGCTCCCAGGGGCTAAACCACAAACGAAGGATTATACGTGGAAGGAACCATGGCTCCAGCTGCATATGTAGCAGAGGATGGCCTAGTTGGTCATCAGTGGGAGGAGAGGCCCTTGGTCCTGTGGAAGCTTGATGTTCCAGCATAGGGGGATGCTAGAGTGGTGAGGAAGTAGTGGGTGGGTGGGTAGGTGGGTGGAGAACCCTCATAGAGGCAAAGGGGAGGGAAATGGGATGGGGGGTTTGCAGAGGGGAAACTGGGAAGGGGGACAACATTTCAAATGTAAATAAATAAAATAACCAAAAGTAAATAAGTAAAATAAAGACTTGCTCAAGATCTCACTCAAGACCCTACTCTACACGTGGAGCTATTGGCAGTAGATGGCTGCTGAGGGAACCATAGCCACTCTCCTTTGGGGACACGCCCACCGTTCATTTGACCCTGACTCTTTGGATAGCCTTAGATCCACCCATATATGGGTGTCAATAGTTGGACTCCGTGAGTTGTTAATAACCAAAAAAGGTAAAAAATAAAAAGAGGGCGTGTGGACTACAGGGGAGGGGGAGGGTCAAACAAGGGAGCACTGGGAGGAGGTAGTGGTGAATGGATATGATCAATATACACTGTACAAATGTATGAAACTTATAAATAATGTAAAATATTTTAAAGAGACATAGACCAGAGCATCAGAGTTTTAGAGCCAGCATAGACTATACCACAAGATTGACAGGAGAGTCAGAGAAGAGGGGATCAAAATAATAGATGAACTCAGTGAGACAGAAAATAAATTATAGAAAATCAATAAAACCAAAAGCTTTTTCTTTGAAAATAATCAAGAAAATTGACGAACATCTAGTCACTATCTATAAGAAACTTACAATGAAAGTTTTTAATTATCCTGATCCTAATTATCCTGATCTCGGTGGATCCATAAGCCAAAAGGAACACGTACTGGAAAGAGGTACAACTTCTATTCACAGAAAATCCCAGATAATCCAAAAGTAATAAGATAAACAACTGGCTGCCAAGGCAGAATCAGCAGAGTCATGAGAAACCAACCTGCAAAAATCAAAATATTTTTAATATTTAATAAAATTCTTAATTTTGTATTTGAGCATAAGTTAAGATAGGAAGTTCTTAAAATATTATTTTAATGGCATCAAGAGTTTAAAACACGCAAGAAAAATACAACAAAACCCCCAGTTTTCTGTTGGCAGTTGTTGAGAAATTGTTAAATATTTAGATCGTCTATGTGAATTGTAAGAGTCAATATTTTTCAGATCAATTCTCCCCAAACTTAACCACATATTCAACTCAATCTAAGTCACAACAGCAGCAATATTTTTAAAGATGTGTTTGTGTTGAAAGTTTTAAAGGAATTGAAGAGAAATTGCAGTGGCAAAAGTTTTGTGAAAACGGAAAACAAAATGTAACCAAGAGCCTGGGTTAAGAGTTCACCAAGGCCCACCTGTGGGAGCAGGCAGAGCTCACCACCGCCCACTCATGGTGGCAGACAGAGCACACCACCGCCCACTTGAGGGAGCAGGCATAAAAGCCTGGCATTCCTGGTAATTTTGAACAAGGACCCTGAGATAATTTGATGCTTTTCAACAGACTATAATGAAAAAACATGGGTTTTTATCTGCAAAATATGTATTTCCATCTTTACTTCACAGTATACACAAGTACCAACATGAACTGAGTCATAGACTTCAACATAAACATTAAAACTGTAAAATTTACTAATGATGTCTGTATTGTACCCCTCCCCCCAAGGCTCTGGGAGCATCACAAAAGAGATATAAATATATTGTAAGAGCCAGAAGTCAGAGAGGACCACAGCAAAACAATGTCTTTTGTATATGACAGGATGGCTGCCCTCACAAATCCACAGCCCACACAAAATCAAGGCAGTCAGAATTCTAACACTGAGTCAGAAGGGTTCATCTCTGCCTATCTGACTCCCAAGCTTTCTCTCTCTCTCTCTCTCTCTCTCTCTCTCTCTCTCTCTCTCTCTCTCTCTCTGTGTGTGTGTGTGTGTGTGTGTATTTCTATCTCTGTCTCTTTCTGTATCTGCGTCTCTGTTTCTGTGTTTCTGTCTCTTTCTCTGTCTCTTTTTCTGTGTGTCTTTCTGTCTCTGTTTTTCTGTCTCTGTCTCTCTGTCTCTGTCACTCTGCATCTCTGTCTTTCTCTCTCTTTGTGTGTCTCTGTGTCTGTGTCACTTTCTCTGTGTCTCTGTCTGTCTCAGTGTTTCTGTATCTGTCTGTCTCTGTCTCTCTTACACACACACACACACACACACACACACACACCATGACAAAGGAAAATGAAACAAAGAGACCACTAAAAATAACACAGTTAGCACAGTTTGTGTTGGCAGCTATTCTTGGGTGTGCTGCCTGCCCCTGGCCTGTGGCTGTATACCCAGTGACTCTCTGTTGGAGACAACTGATTTTCCCTTGGTCAGGAGGGATCCATTGCAAATAATTTCTTGGTTAGGGGTGGGGCCCTCTCAGTGCTGACATCCCATCTGGCTTGACCCTGTTCGTGTCCTAAATGTGCTGCCAGTCTCTGAGTTCATAGGTGCATTGGTCCTGTTGTGTCTAGAAGATGCTGTTCCCTTGGAGTCACCCAGTCCCTCTGCTTTCCCTCTTGTTATAGACATTTTAATCCCAACCTCATAGACATTGTTTCTACCTTACCTTCATCATTCAAATCCCCGATAAAAGACACATACAATCTTTGTAGTTACGATAAGCTTTAATCAGCACTAGAGTGGGGCAGATATCTATCCTCTATACTATGAGAATCTACTTTCCTATCAATACCCCAGAGTTATTTCTGGGCTGCTCTTAACTCCAATTGGTCAACCCCCAGGGCCATGTTTTCTTGACTCCTGCCCCATGGCAGCTTCTTCTTCCTCCTCCCCTTCCTCTCCTTTATGTGGTTCTCCTCTAACCCCAAGCCCAGGAATCCTAAACCCCACCCACCTATGTCTCTTCTGCCCAATGATTGGCTGTTGGCATCTTTATTTACCAGTCAGAAATGACTTGGGTGCAGGGGTCACATAGTGTCACTTGGGTCTATGTACTGACTCCAGGTCTTGGGGGACCTACACTTAGCATTACAATAGACAGTGAGACCAAACCTCAACATCTTTTCTTGAGCTTTTAGAGGAAGTGTTAGATAAAGATACCCATTTAGGACTAGGTGCTCCAAGACCTCTCAGTCTCACACACTGTCTGGTTCTGGGATATGTCGTCTATGTCAATCCCCATCTACTGAAAGAGGAAGCTTCTCTGACGAGGACTGAGAGACCCAGTGATACACCAGTATCAATATCTCCATAGATAAATGTTTACAGCTCCCTTATTTCTAAATTACTTCATGTGACATATCTCCCAGTTAATGGTACAGAGTCCCAGAATCATAGAAAATACATATTTTTACACAATAACTATTCTCTTTAAAGGGACTCTAGAATGACTTCAGAGTTTCATTTCCATTACAAGGCAGCGTCCTCCTGAAGGCCTGCCTCCTTGACCAAGAGAGAAGTGGAAAGGGCAGATACACTGTGGCTGACCCTACAACCATACACAGCATAAGTAAATCTCAGACTGTGGTAACTGATGGTTCCAACACGAAGTGAGATTGCTTGTTTATAGCATGATAATCTTCTCCTGCTACCGGGCCATTGAAATGATCTCACCAGTGATTTTTCCAGAAGTTTTGGATGGTTTCAATTTTTATGTTTGTACTGGCTAGTTTTGTGTCAACTTGACACAGCTGGAGTTACCACAGAGAAAGGAGCTTCAGTTGAGGAAATGCCTCCATGAGATCCAACGCTAAGGCATTTTCTCAATTAGTGATCAAGGGGAAAAGGCCCCTTGTGGGTGGGACTATCTCTGGGCTGGTAGTCTTGGGTTCTATAAGAGAGCAGGCTGAGCAAGCCAGGGGAGGCAAGCCAGTAAAGAACATCCCTCCAAGGCCTCTGCATCAGCTCCTGCTTCCTGGCCTGCTTGAGTTCCAGTCCTGACTTCCTTTGGTGATGAACAGCAGTATGGAAGTGTAAGCCAAATAAATTCTTTCCTCCCCAACTTGCTTCTTGGTCATGATGTTTGTGCAGGAATAGAAACCCTGACTAAGACAATGTTTATGCCTATATCCTACTTCATGTCAATATCTGGTGTACTATATTCGGTGGGTATATAATATGGGATAGTCCATAGTTTGCACATGGGCATCTGGTTTTCCATCACAGGCAGTAATGTGGAAAAGAAGCAGGTGGGTCTCTGTGAGTTCCCGGCCAGTGATCTGATCTACATAGTGAGTTCAAAGCTAACCAGAGTTGTGCAGTGAAATACTGTCTCAACAAGCAAATCAAACAAACCAGAGCAAAACAAAAAACCCTGGTTGAAGATTTGTGAGTTCATACCATGTTTATAGCCATCACCCTGGTTGAAGATTTGTGAGTTCACACCGTGTTTATAACCATCACCCTGGTTGAAGATTTGTGAGTTCACACCATGTTTATAACCATCACCCTGGTTGAAGATCTGTGAGTTGACACCATGTTTATAGCCATCACCCTGATTTAAGATTTGTGAGTTCACACTGTGTTTATAGCCACCACCCTGGCTGAAGATTTGTGAGTTCACACTGGATGTTTATATCCATCACCCTGATGGGAGGTTTGTGAGTTCACACCATGTTTATATCTCTATGAACCTTTAGGAAAGACAAATCCAGTTCATACTGACAGGGAGTCTATCAATTATCTAGAGCTGATCATGTGGAGGTCTTGGTAGAGAGCACAGGGAGACATTGTAAGGTAATTAAAATGAGTATTTTACATTTGTTTATTTGTTTGTTCATGTGTGTGGAGGTCAGAGAACAACATGCAGATACCCAGTCTCTCCTACCATGTTAGATACCAGGGATCAATCTCAGGTTTTCAGGATCTTTACCCACAGAGCCATCTCACAGGCCCTGAAAACGTATGTCTTGATTGTGGTAGTGAGGAGTGTACGTCAGTCAGAATCTTTTCACCTGAATGAGTTAAGGTGGCTTCTGTGACTCCTTCTGGACAGTAGCTGAGAGATTCCTAAAGATAGAGTACAAAGGTGCTTGGCAGTTCAGGAGGGAGCTGCTTTCTGAGGGAAAAGAACATTTACAGAGTCACTGAAGGCTGAGAATGCTTGGTGAAGGGCATGAGAGCATTGCTAATTAGTGTCACACAGCCCCAGAATCACGAAGGCACGTGCTGCTACTTAATGACTACTCTCTTTAAAGTGTATCTAGAAAGACATCTATTTCTAGAATTTTGGGGGGGAAGTCAACATTATCAAAACATCACCCTATTTGAACATGAGAAGAAAAAAGGAAGTTTCCAGAATCTTTCTTTTTTTAAAAAACAAAAACAAATTTAGGTTTAAACAAACCAAACCAAACAAACAAACAAACAAACCAAGCTGTTCTTAGCTAGTCACTACCCACTACCACCAAGGCCACAACTAGATGCAGAAAATACTTAAGGAAACATAGTCCCTGACAGTAACCATTCCTGTTATCTTAGATGACAGGCACAGTCACAAGACATGACATCCCGTGTATACAGACATGGTGCCACTTGAACATCTGCAATCTGGAGACACTAACCAAGCATTTTAGGAAAAAAAAAATCACACCCCAGGGTTGCTGGGACTTCCAGGAAAGCTGCGGGCTGGAGGTTTGGCATACAATTTATCTTCAGCATCTAGAACTGACACAAATATAGAGGAGGGGCCAGAAACAACAGGAAGTGCTCAGCCCTGGTGGGGGGGGGGGGGTGGTCAGGACACAAATTAAAAACCTTTGGTTGCTTTCTCCAACTGGTAGCAGAAAGTAAATGATTAATTCCAAACACTGACAAGAGGAGTTGAAGGTGTGTGCTGAACTTTGCAATTTCAGAAAAAAGATGATATTTTGTGGAAGAAACTTGGAAATGTGCAAGAAAGACCGGGATCTTTGGTACCAAGGAACTCAGTACAGATTTTTTACTAAAGACAAGATCAGATGGGGAAAAACTTACAGGCTTTCACTATTGAAATGATTAAACAATGCAATAATATTTCCAGTGTTGTTTAAACAGCAAAAAATTAAGAGACCACCAGAAATCCAATAGTATGTGCATGCTAGAAATGTGGTATGGGGTGTACTGTGCATGTACACAGTGTGTGTGTGTGTGTGTGTGTGTGTGTGTGTGTGTGCACAGAACATTTGTGTATACAGTGTGTGCACAGAATGTACATCTATGTGGGATGGGTGTACACAGGGTGTGCTGTGCATGTGCACAGACAGTGCGTATATACAGAATGTGTGTATACACAGGCTGTGCATGTACACAGAATGTGCATATATGTGGGATGGGTGTACACAGGGTGTGTTGTGCACAGAATATGCATATATGCAGGTTGTATGAGTGTACAGAGTATGCTGTGTGTATACACAGAGTGTTTTGTACATGTACACAGAGTGTGCATGTGCACAGAAGGAGCATGTAAACAGTGTGCATGTATGTAGGGTGTGTGTGTGTACACAGAGTGTGCTGTGAGTATACACAGAATGCGGTGTGCGTGATCACTCCTATAGGCATGCATTCATGCTAAAAGTGAAAGTGGACTACAGAATTAAAGCACACAGCACTCACAAGTGTGTTCAAGACTGGTGCTCATGAGCACAGGCCAGGAGAAGAAAATGAGGAGTCACTGAACTTTTGTAATATTTTACCATTTACATAATAAAGTAAATAAATATTAGCTTTTCTGCTTAAAATAAGTTTAAAACCGAACTGAACAAAGTACTAAAAGCTGCAGAAAAAAACCACATTCTCATTAAGAGGAAACTGGTCAAAAGGAGACAATCAAAAGACCACAGAGTCTGAGCTGGGGTTTAGTTAGTAAAGGGCCAGTCTTGTGAGTTTGGATTCTTGGTATTCGTATCAAAGCTTAGCATGGTCTTCTGTGTGTTTGTGATCCTAGCACGGGGGCGGGGGCAGAGATAGATTTATCCCTGTGGCTTCCTGGCCAGCCCATTTAGAGAACTGGAGAGCACCAGGCTTAGCAACATACTCCATCTGAAAAGGTAATGTAGAGAATGACCCAGGAAGACACCCAAAAATCAACCTAGCCACCATGTCTATTTTGCCTGAACACTTGTGCGAGCGCACACACACACACACACACCACCACCACCACCACCACCACCACCACCACCACCATCATCATCACCCTCAAAGCTGGTTAACCCAGTAAAAATATTGTTTTGGCTTCGTTTAATAAGACTTACAGTACACAGTGTCATGTTTTAATACACACAGGCGTAGTTATAGTGATTGCCACAGCAAGCACTCCATCATATTTATCAACTTATCTACAGTTACTGGGGTTTGGGGTAAAAAAAAAAAACCACCTAAAATCTCCCCTTCCCCTGTGCTCTAATGTTATTGTCTATAGTTGTGACACTATAATTAGATCTCTAGACTTACATAGCTAGAGCCTTGAACCTTGGCCTCAATCACACCTTTTGTGCACACACTCCCTGATGCTGGTGACGACTACTTTATCCTCGATGTGTCTGTTGTCTGGGTAGTTTTTCTTTCTTAGATCCTATGTGTAAATGCCATCAAGAAAGATTTTTCTGTGGCTGACTTACTACAGTCAGATTCATCCCAGTTGCTGAAAATGGCTTGATCTCCCTTTATAAAGCTAACTGATAGTCTAATGCATATCAAAAAGTTTTACCCATCAGCAGACATTTCCATTGTTTCCATATCCTTGCTTTTATGAAAGCTGCCTTGACTGTGGGCATCAGTGCCGCAGAAGGTGGTGATTTGCTTCCCTTGAGTGTGAGATTGCATGGTCATAGGGTGACTCTTTATTAACTGCTTTAGGAGCCTCCAAGTCATTCTACAGGGTAGCTGTACCAATCTATACTTATCAATGGTGCATGCAAGCCCCCCTTTCCCACACTCTGATCAATACTTGCTACCTCTTGCCCTCTTAATAACAGAATTTTGAACAACTGTGAAGTGGCCTCTCATTTAACTCTAACTTGTATTTCCTGGATGATCAATAAGCCCCTTTTCATATGTCTACATTCCTTGTTTATGTCTTCTTTAGAGAAATGTCTACTTAGGATATTTCTCTTACGTGAAACATAAAAATCAAACCGAAACTGCCTGAAGACTTAAATGTAAGATTGTAAGCCTTAGAGCTTCTAGAGAAACATGGAGAGGAGAAACATCTTAGCATTGTCTGTGGAGGCTTCTGTCACGTGTACATTTGGTAAAATATCCAGAAACCCTCCCCACGGCTTTAACAACAAGTGTGGTGTCCTAGTCAGGTTTGCTGCTGCTTTGGTGAAACACCGTGACTGAAACCAACATGGAGAGGAAAGGACTTCCTTCACTCACAACTCCCCGGAATAGCTCACCATCAAAATCAGTGAGGGCAGGAACTCAAGCAGGACGGGAACCTGGAGGCAGGAGCTGATGCAGAGACCGTGGAGTGTGCTGCTTACTGGCTTGCTCCCTATGGCTTGCTCAGCCTGCGTTTTTACAGAATTCAGGACCACAGCCAAGGGACGATACCACCCACAATGGGCTGGGCCCTCCCCATCAATCAATAACTGAGAAAATGCCCTACAGGCTTGCCTACAGCCTGATCTTATGGAAGCAAGTTTTCAACTGAGGTTCCCTCCTCTCCGATGACGTTAGCTTGTCAAGTCAAGCTGACATAAAACTAGCCAGCACACGTGGCTATATCACATTGAAAGAAACTTCTGCACAGAAAAGGAAGTGCTCAACGGAGTGAAACAACTATCCACGGTTTGGAAGAAAAGATTCAGGAACTATGGAACACACAAGGAGAACTCACTCGAAATAACAGGTGTGTGTGTGGAGGGGGGGGTTGGGGGGAGGCGGGAGAAACCTAAAGAACTCATTCAGTCTGGTGGAGAACTCAAATGGCCAATCATATTTATGGACATCAGATTCAACAGTAAGAAGACGAGTGCTTGTGACTGTTAAAGTCCTGGCGCTTGGGCTGTTACTTTATCACTAAGCACAGTGCAGTGTCAGGAACATGGAGTACCCTGCTTGTACATGCAAGAAGAATAACAGTGAGCTCCCAGCCCCCTTCTAAGTATGACTGTGAGAAGTATAGGATGCAGCACAAATGGGCATTGTTTGTGAAGTAAGCCTCAGCTACCATCATTGTTTAGCCCTCCTTCTTTGAACCAGGTTTCTACCATGCTGCCTTCCTGAGGACCTTGAACTTGAAATACAGCCAGTTAAGTATTCTGAAACTTTAACATGTCTGGGGACAAAGACCCAATCGCGTAAGTTCAAGTCTACCTAACCACCCCTAGCACATTAGACTGTCTATAAGTAGTCCGTTAGATGAAGATAAAAATATCAGAATAAATGGTCTCAGTATTGTTTGAGGAAGAATATGAGCAAATATAACCTTGGGAGGCATGAGGGACCAGTGTTTAAAAACTCAACTTCCTTCTGCAGTGGAGACCCCTTAGGCAATGAAAAGGAGGAAGACCCTGGCACTGCCCCCTGTGGAAGAAAAGGGTACTTCTAAGACCTCTCCTAGAGCAGCCAGCGCAGTTGGGCAGATGGCACACTGCACTGTGCAAGCAATGGAGCCTGTGAAGAGAAACAGAGGGTCATGGCCGCCTGTGCACTCTCAGCAGACTGAAGATTTACTGGAAATGGAAGGGGCCTGTCAGCCCAGAGACTCCAGCAGCCATCCCACATAGCTTTCTTCCTAAAAGTTTTCACTGTGCCTTGCTACCTCATGGTAGGGTTCCACAAACTGACCTCCAGTCTCAAGACTGGCAAGGTCACAGCACAGCCCCTGATCTAGTTCCAAAAGTATTGCCTTGGCGTCGGTCGGCAAGTGGCGGGAGTTTCTCTCCCCTGACGCAACATAAATGATTTCTGATTTTGGTTGCTGATATTGTTGGGTGTTCTGAATGCATTTATTTAGCAAACATTGACATCACACTCTGTTTGTACTAAGCACTATTCTTAGCACCACACAAATGTTCCTGGTTCCATCCAACTCACTGCTGCTTCTGACAGTGACATTCTCACAAAGAGACTGCAGAAACTGTCAGTGTCTTTACCGCAAACAAGAGACAGCCTCATCTGCTGCCCTCCAACTGGTGTGTGTGTGTGTGGTGGTGGTGGTAGTGGTGGGGTGATACAACACAGTGTGCTCTGAGAGCTGGGGAAGGGGCTTTGTCTGTCCTGTTGGGATGTAAATGGCTTCCATCCCATCCCTAGGGAGTCAGGTCATTAGAAATGTTTTCCCTCACTTGAATTGATCCTACTTCAGCACTGAGGGGGATGCTGGCCACCCCACCCCCTGCCCAGTCCTCTCCTTCCAATAGGCTTGCCTGGCACATCAAATGACAGATCTTCTCGGTGATATAGATGTCTAGTTTTCAAAAATCTTCAATCAAATTTCACTCCCTCGAGCCCTTTTTCTCCTCATTCTTCCTTATTGGTTAACACCTTTGTAATAATCCGGTGTCCAGACTGTATCATTTTATCACTTTCCGGCTCCCCTCCCAGGTGGTGTTTACTGTGACTCTAGGGCTTTCGGAGCTTCTGCTTTCCACTGGGCATCTGCTTCCAATCATTTGTCTCCAGGCTCCTCACTCCGTCCTGCCTTCAACCTGGCTTATTTTCTCTCTTAAATTTCCACGCGTCCCAGATTCCAGTCACCTTGTCCACTTGGAATGCACACCCGCGCTTGTGGCTTTACCATGACCTGAGTCTTAATTCTCCGTAATCAGTGGGAGGCGTGAAGATATGTTCACAGGAGTATTTCATTAATAATGATGGATGCGATATCACTTACTGAGCGCTTCCCATGGCCCTGGCCAGGCACCAGGCTCAGCATGTTCATACATGCTTATAAGATCACACATGATCTTACAGTAAATCATGAGCTGTAGCTGCTCTTTCTATCTGATTTTTACATAGAAGGAAAGCTAAAGTTTAAACATGTTAAACTTACCAAGCTAGTGTGGTAGAATTCAACCTCTGAGGACTTCACGGTCACCCCCAGCTACGTAAGCCTTGACCTCAATGAGATTGGTCTATGAGAGATAAATAAATACATAACTAAATAAAATTAAATTAAATTAAATAAAGATGCTAAATAGGCAGACTAGAATTCACACCCAAATTTTGAGATTAACTATTAAACTACATGGTATTTAAAGTAAGCTTCGTCTTTCAATGGCATTGCAGAGACTGAAGCAGGGAGCCCTGTTTTATAAACTATGCTATAAACAAAATAAAAAACCGAAGGAGATTTCAGAAGTTTTCTAGTTCTAGTCTCATTTGAAAGACGAGGGCCCTGAAGCAGGTAAAGAATGGTTTGCTGAGTATGGATCAACTCTGACACCACACTGAAGGGTGACTTCCTGGGAGATACTCTTCCCTGAGACTCAGTGGCTCTCTCTGAGCCATAAGGCCAGGCACATAGTGCTGCTGCATGTAAGTTGCAAATGAGTCCTGCATTTCACCCTTCCTGTGTTACTAACACTGTCATCTGTCTGTCTGTCTTTGAGGAATAGACCAGAGCCTGTCTTTCTGCCCACTTGGCCTGAAGAGCAGAGCTGCTGTGTTCTCCCTCTCAATACCAACCCAGCCCCTACCCTGCTCCTCTCTATTCCCTATGCCTGCCTCTCTCCACTTCTCTACTTAGTTATCTCAAACCAGTGATTCTCAAAGGGCCAGGACATGCTACGAATCCCCGAGGCCCTAGATAACCCCCCCAGGCCAAAATGGTCTCTTCCCTCCTCCGAAAGATTTCCCATGTCACTCATTTGTCATTTATCGCACGCGGCCCTGTATCATCTGTTCGGTCCCTTTTTGTGTAAGAGCCCGGCTTGCCTTGAGGGCAGAGATCATATCTTATTCATCATTGCATCCAGCACAATGCCTAGCCTAAGGCCCACAACAAAATAGGTGTTCTATAAATGTTGATTGATTTATTGTACGTGGAAATGAAAATGACTTCCTTGCTTCTACAAGACCCAAACAAAGAAAGTAACTTTTCTTAGAGCCATGAGATCGACTTGGAATACACGTTTTCGAGGACTCAAAAGAAAAGTAATTGGAAGTATTTGTACTTATACGAACATAAGTGTGTCTGTTGGTAGTTGAAATGGGCCAACATGGGTTAATCTGATATTAAGCAGACAAGGACAAATGAATAGTTTCTCCACAGACTTGAGCAGTTAAAGATACTTTTTAAAAGCAGTTCTATATGTAGGTATGTTTTAAAAATTAGACAGATTTATCATCATCAGATTATAAAAAGTAGAAAAACCTGAGGGTCACTGCCCTGAGGCTTGCTATAGGTCATACTCTTTCTCATTTGGCTTTGAAAATTCCGTAAAAATGTGCAGACCCATCTTCCTGACCCTCCTCATGGAAACATCTTAGATTGAGAAGAGGCAAAGCCTTAGTTTGTCTTGTAGATGGGCTTACAGAAACTGAAGAGAGACCTATAGTCATAAAGAAGATTATTTTTGTTTTTTTAATCTTCCCTTGATACTACTGTAAGATGTACCTTTACATCTTGAGATATAGGCCGTTGATGTGCTTATGTTACAGAGAGGGTGACTAATGCCTTACACGTGTGAGGTTGGCCTCTCTACCTTGTACTTCCAGAAGGGCAGAAAGGGAAGAAACAAACACTCGTTGAGAATTTTCTAGGTGCCAGTCACCATGTTAAGTGCTTGCCCCATGTTAAAATCTTCAGCAACTTGTCCAGGTTCCGACTTCCAACAGATAGTCAATGTGAACTGTGTTTGCCCTGCTTCTGGAATCTCATGGGTGATGTCTAAGGGACCTTTTCTTTTCATGAACATGAACACCTCAGGCTGCCTTCAGGATCTGGCACTTTCGATCATATCCATATTGGAAAACCCAAGTCATGCCAGGGTTTGCTAGGATTTCCAAGTGATTTGTCACCCAATGTTCACAAACTGGAGGCTTGATCCTTAGAATAGCAACATGGGAAGATGGCGCAATGCTTAGGAGGGAGGGGCAAATGCAAGGTGGCTGTCGTGAAAGCATTATCGTCAGAAGAAATGAATGCTGGTCTCTTGCACTAAGTTACTTCTCATATAAAGTTTCTATAAGCAATACTACCCCTTGTGCCTGGCCCTTTCTGCACATGCCTGGAGTGCTTTCAGTTTTTATGACAAGTTGAGCCACAGCCAAGCCAAGAGTCAGTGAATGGTTTTTTGTTTTTGTTTTTGTTTTGTTTTTTGACCCTGTAGTCACAAGAATCATGAACAAGGTAGACCTCTTTTCTTTACGAGTATTTACTAGCCTTGAGCATTTTGCTATAGCAAGAGTAAACATAACAATAAACTTATATTCACTTTTAAGGCTTCTTATCCCTGGAATAATGACAATTCTTGTCTATACAACTTCCAGCATTCTCACAATCTCACAGGATCAGACTTCCCTTTCATCACAAAACTTGGGTCTCTGGTCAGCTTCCAGAATGCCTAAGTAGAAGTTTATATACAATAATGACGTATGTGTCTGTCTTAATTAGGGTTTTACAGCTGTGAGCAGACACCATGACCAAGGCAACTCTTAGAAGGACAACATTTAATTGGGCCTGGCTTACAGGTTCAGAGGCTCAGTCCATTATCATCATGATGGGAGCATGGCAGCATCCAGGCAGGCATGGTGCAGGAGAAGCTGAGAGTTCCACATCTTCATCTGAAGGCAAACAGGAGAAGACTGGCTTCTGCAGGCAGCCAGGAGAAAACTCTCAAAGTCCCTACAGTAACACACTTCCTCCAAAAGGCCACACCTCCAAATAATGCCACTCCCTGGGCCAAGCATGTACAAACCACCATGGTCTCCTTCTTGCTTTCTTTGTCCTTTGGGCTTTAAAGGTGTGCCTTTCCTCTTATTCATAAATAAATAAATAAATAAATAAATAAATAAATAAATCGAAAAGAAAAAAAGAAACAAGAAATGAAATTGTCATCCTTGGAAGTGTCACTTGTGGCTTTTATCTCGCTGACCCTTCCTATTAATCTCAGGAATCTGGCATTCCTCATTTTATCACACCATCGGTCTTAATTTTTAATTCCAAAACAAGTTGAAAACTCTTACGTCGTGAGAAAAGTATAGCCATGGAGATCTTCATACTTGACACTAATGTCTCTTTCCTCTTCCCAGCTAAACTCATAAAACAAAAACCCACGGTCTAGCACTGTAGCCTGAGTTTACATCCAGCACACTACTGTTTCATTTTCTCCACTTCAGTCCAGATCCCCGGTGACTAACCCACTGCTCAAATGGGAAAATGAAGTGGAAACTTCTGGTTTCTTTGGAAAGTCCGTAGTCTCAGATGGTGTTTTGCTAAAGCAGACTGGTGGAGGAATGTTTCACTGAAGCAGACACAGGTGAAAGGATGCTCTGCTGTAACAAGCACATGAAAGGATATGATAAAGGTCTCTTTGTTAAGGACATGCATGTACTGCTCCACCTTACAATGCGTAGCTGAGCTCCATTTGTCAGGACTCCATAGAGAGAAACATGCCGAACTTCTCATGAGGTTCCTTCAGCTTCTTTTTACTTCCACGGAATCAGGCCAATTGGCAGTGATATCAGATGATAGAGATCTGGGGTTCTTTTGATAAGACAAAAATCACGAGCTGAGGCAAGACCGGTGGAGGACAGGTGATATTTAGAAAGAGTATAAATAGGAGTCAGAGGACAGTGACAGAGGCGTGACTTGGCTTACTGGCAGGAAAGTTTATGTAAATGTGTCTTGTTCACTGATTCTCTAGTCCTGGGTAATTCTGCAGCCTTTCAAGAGCTGAAACTGTCTTGTCTGTTCAGCTGTTGTGTTCTTTCCTTCTTTCCTCCTTCCTCTTCCCCAGTAATTTTCTACCCTCTGCTCCAGATAATGTAAGAGACTTATAAGGTTTTGATATTGTCAGGTCTACCAGTGCTGACTACAGGGATAGATGCCAAGGACACCTCTGCTGCCACGGTCACTCTGACACCCACACTTGTTCATTAGCTGTCTCAGCTAGAGTCCTAGCTCAGCCTACACCGTGGACAAATCAAGTACCTACTGTGTTCTCAAATTCCTCTCTCATCCTTCTCCTCCCAGAAGACCAACCACGAGGAGCTGTCAGCTTTGCTTCCTAACCATCTATACTCTGTCCATCCTTCCTTAGTCTTGGGGCTGATTATCTATGAGAGTGACATCACACCTTCATCTAAACTTGATGCTCTCTACCAGGACGATTGTGTCTTCCACCCCACGAGGCATTTAGAAACAGAGAAGATATGCTTAACTGTCACCTCAGGTGTTAGAGGGGAGGAGAACTCATGCGCAGTGAGTAGATGCTCACACATCATATAGTAAAGGACAATCACAGTACACACACCAGATCCCCAAAGGGATTACCCAGCCTAGGTGTTAACTGAGCCATGACCAAGTCGTGGACCTATTTATCAGGAATTCTCAGTTCTGAGATGCTAGACTCAGTCAGAGGCAGTAGTTCCCTGTCCTTTGAAGAGCAGGGGGTCTGCCAGCAACTCAGCAGGGACCATAAGCTACCATGTTAAGAACTGGCCCTGCATGTTCAGATGAGACTGATGACACATGCACCTCTGTAGTGTGCTCTGTAACACCACCAACACCCGGTAGTATGCCCCGTGACACCAACAACACACGCTTCTGTGGTGTGCTCTGTGACACTGATGACACACACCTCTGTAGTGTGTCTGTGATACCAACAACACACACTCTGTAGTGTGCCCTCTGTCATTGTTCATTACAGTTTGGTGTTCTCCTTTGATCCATGTGGCTGTTTTTAAATATGGTCATGGTGTTTCCCTGCAAGTTTTACATAGTTCAGCGTTTTCTATAAGCTAACAAACAAGACTCACTCATTTGGAAAAGAATTAACATAATTTCAGTAGCACGTATGATAAAAGAATAATAGCACATGAAGTAAATGTTGGGTACCTGATAGAAATACTTCAGATATCTTCATATTATATTTATATGTTGTGTGAAATACTGACAATATCTTATGTATTGTATTTTTATTTCTTTATTGAAAGTGGGAAACAAGTGTTATTAATTTTGTGTGAGTTTATGTGTTCTTGTGGGAGGTATGAATATGTATGTGAACATATGTGTGCATGCATATACACGTGTGTGTGTGTGTGTGTGTGTGTGTGTGTGTGTGTGTGTGTGTGTGTGTAAACCAGAGGCCAAGATCAGCTCTCTTCCTTCCTCCTCTATTTCTACCTTTTGAGACTGGATCCATCTCTGAACCTGGAGCTTATAAATTTGTCTAGACTAAATGGCCAGCAAGCATCAGGCACCTGCCTGTCTCTACCTACTAAGGATGAGATAAAAAGTGTGCACATCTCTGCTGGGCTTTTTTATGTGGGTTCTGGGGACCAAGTCTCAGGTTTTCATATTTTCATGACAAGCACTTTGCCTACTGAACCATCTCCACAGCTCAAAGGTTATTATTTTGAAAAACAACTAATCAAGAGTGAACTATTTTCCTGAAGTAGAATGTGTATGTGAGTCTCTAGGATTCAAAGATGTGTGTTAAATCTTTAATTGTCTCTAATTAAAGATGGTTTGAAATTTAACTTTCCCAATTATCCCAATATTTTCAAAATCCTATTGATCATGCTCTTGAGACTTAGTCTCCATTATAAGGTTTTTTTCTTCTTCTAGAAATATTTCAAAGAGTATTTTCAGTTTGGGAGAGCTCGTTATTAGAAACCTGGACTATTAGTTTCATGCAGTAAACTCAACTCAATTGATGGGTGTTTGAACAAGGGAAGGTTTTTGTCTCACTGAGCAGAATATTGTCTCCTTACAGTAGACTCAAGAATATTTTGATTTGTAGTTACAAAACATTTTCAGGACACAATTATTTTACAGAGTATAATGTGTGTATTTACCTACATGCTCCTTCCTGTGCTCAGGGCTTGAAGTAGTAAATACAGTAATGTATTTGCTATGATCCTGAATCATTTAAAAAGGAAAACAACCTACCCAGGACCCTGGAGTCAAAGCCAGTTGTCAGTGCCACCCTGTCCCGTACTCTCCTGCCTTTCTACTTCAATGGTCGATATTGTTGTGTCCTTCCCAAGGACTTCCTGGCAAGTGGAGGGGCTGCAACCATCATCAAGACTGTAGTAGCCCCTACCAGACAGGTCAAGCTGCTGCTGCAGGTGTACCATGCCAGCAAGCAAATCTCACCAGATAACCAATACCCGGGAATTATAGACAGTGGTTCATAGATAATGAGCAGAGAGCCCTGTCCTGGTGTGGTAACCTGGCCTGTGTCACCAGATACTTCTCCACCCAGGCTGTCAACTTTACCTTCAGAGATAAATACAAGCAGATCTTCCTGGGTAATATGGAGCAGAGGACCCAGTTTGGACACTGCTTTTCAGGGAACCTGGTATCAGATGCCACTGCTAGGGCCACATCCTTGTTGTGTTCTGTGCACTCTCTTAATCTTGCCCATACCTGTCCAACAGGTGACATGGGCAAAGCTGGACCTGGAGGGGAATTCAGAGGCCTATTGACTGCCTGACTCAGATCTACAAATTTGATGGATCAAGACCTATACCAAGACTTCCATGTGTCTGTGCAGAGAACCATCATCCTCAGAGCTGCCTGCTTTGGTATCTGTGACACTGCAAAAGGGAAGGCTTACAGATTCCAAAATATATCTTTATCACCTGGATGATGGCAGTCTGCCACAGATGTTGCTGGCTTGACAAAGTTTACCATCACATGATATGCATAAGGCAATCTTGACCGCTGGAGGAAGACTGTTCATGGTGAGGAAAGCCAAGGTTTCTTCAAGGTGCATGGTCTAGCAATCTCATTGGTGAGGGTGAGGCTTCATCCCTGTCTTGTATGATGGAATCAAGAAGTTCACATATTTCCTAAGTGTTCCACAACCCCATGATCAGGCATGTTGTATTACATTAGCATATTTTGAACATTATGAACAGATTCTCTGGGTTTGTTTGTCTTATCAATGACAACTGCTCACTGTTTGAAAAGTGGGAAGAAATACTACTACTACTACTGCTAATAATAATAATAATAATACGTATGTCTGCCAATTTTCTACTAAACCCATTTCCATGATGACAACCATGATGGTACTCAATTACATTTTTATTCCAGTCATGACTGATAAAAATTATCAAAGAAATAAAATTTCCTTTAAAGAGAAAAGAAAAATAAAAATAAAAAACTAGAGAAGCCATACATTTTTGGAATCTTTGACATTCAATGAGACTCTGTCATAGGCCAGATAATATAACACTTATTGATGGCTATATTTGATCCAGCCGCTTCCCAAACTGTTACAAAAGGAAACAGACCTCCACGGCATGGCTCTGTAGGCTAAGGGGAAGTGCCTCACAGGTAAAAATGAGCTGACAATTAACAATTTATGAGCACTTGAAAGAACGGCATTCCAGGTTAGACAGAGGCGGCAGGACCTGCATGTGGAACTATGTCGAATCTGGAATGCTAAGTTCTACACGCCTGGAATGAGGTGAAGGAATGTGTGTTAAGGAAGAAAATAATTTAAGGCCAGTGAAGACGTACAAATTGGATTATGAGATGCCAAGTTTATTGACTTAAAAGTACTTCAAAATCCCCACTGAATTCAGAGAAAGGAAAAGTTGTGAGGAGGAATATTGCTCATTTATTCATCAAAGTTTCTACTCCGAGGCTGTTTTCTTCTTCCTTTTAAAATAAATAGAGAGCCTGGGTTTAAATTTTTTCATATATTTAATCATACTATTTCCCTTCCCCAACTCCTCCCAGATACTCCTCCTCTTCCCTGCCCACCCAACTTCATGTTCTTTCTCGGTCTTAAAAAACAACAACAACAAAATAACAAACACTCATTAAAAAAACAACACCACCAAAAAGAAAAAAAAAAAAAACCCAAAAACCAAACCAAGCAAACCAAACCAAACCAAACCAAAGCAAAACATGGAGTCTGTTTTGTGTTAGCCAGCTATTCCTGAGCCTTGGAGTAAGGTTAATGAATCCAATGCCACACCATTGAAAAGACAGATCTCTCTCCCACCAGCTGTCTTGGTTAGGGAGGGGACTTGGTGCCACGTCCTCTGTGGTCTTCCTCAAGGTTAGCGCTATATTTCAGGCTGGTGGTGGTCAGCTCCTTGTCTGACTTCATGGAGGCTGACAAAACAGAATTCCACAGGCAGAGAACAGTGCCTCCTTCAAAACCAAATAGGTGCAGTCTCCTGACTCCTCTGGAGGTTGGACCTGGAAGGTGAAGGTTCCAGCAGAGAGGTTTCTCCAGAGGCCTTTGTGGGCATCATTCTTCTCCCTGGGTCCTCATGCAGCCATCCTTCTATCTGCAAGCATCTCTGGCTTTCTGTCTCTCTTTACAAGAATATCAGGACCTTATCTTTACTTCCTCATCGAACCTCAATTAAGTGCTTTTAAGGCTTGTCTCCAAATACAGTCATATTTGGGGCTTAAGGTATCAACATGTGAGTTTGGAAGGTGGTATATTAGTTTGAATGAGAAATGCCCATCCCCTCCTCCATGGTGTTTCTTGGGTGTTTTAACACGTGGTCACCAGTAGGTGGCACTGTTTGGGGAGGCTTAGACGTTGCAGCCTTGCTAGAGGAGATCCATCAGTGGGCGCGAGCTCTCTCTGCTTCCTGCCCCTATTGCTGTGCTCCGTGCTAACATGCCTCCCTGCTGTGATGGACTTCTGTCCCTCCGAAACCATGATCCGAATAAAATCCTCCTTCTGTAGGTTGCCTTGGTCATGGCGATTTAACAAAGCGACAAAGGAGTACCTAATACAGAGGAGTTAGGGTAGGGGAACACGTGTAATAGCACCTCCACTGGAGGAAGTCTGGTCAGGTTCTGAGAGCCATGATAAAAATGCAGCTGGGGCCAGGCCATCTCTGCTTTTCACGCCTGCTCACCTGCCATCGCCTGGATTTGCATACTAATTCAACAGCTCACAGACTTTTCTCCACTGATCCAATGTCACTAGCTTAACCCTAGGGGCTGATACCAAGCACAATTCTCTTTTTCAGCAGTGAAGACACACAATGTGAAATGCCAGCATTGGTGATGGGTAGACACTTTAACCCAGAAATGTAAAAACTTTTGTCTTAAACTGAAATTAAATAACAACAACAACAACAAAAAGAGTCTCCACGTTGCTTACTTAAAACATCCATGTTCCACATTACGGCATGTACAATGGATTTGCTGTATGTATGTATGTATGTATGTATGTATGTATGCATGCATGTATGTATGTATGCACTAACATACTGTGTAATTGTCATGGTTTATGGCATCATCAAAGCAATCCACAGACAGCTGCAGAACCTCCTAGGTTTCATGATCGCCCACTTGTTAGCGTTCAGAAGTAGAAAGCATCCTTCCACAATAATTAACACGATATGCCCATGCATATTCACACATAAAGATTAAAATTTTAACACTCAAGTGTGCTTCATGCTGAAGCAGGTCCTACTGTGCTAACGCCGTGCTAACCTATGGCATCTCGCTCATTACTACCTAATTAAACTACTAATAGCCACATCAAATGAGCTTGTGTCCATAATTATTTTAAATATTAGCTGGGGAAGCTATTAAAAGTATGTAATCATATTGATCTTTGAAATTGATTCGGGAGCCCAAACTCTTGAAATTTATACAGAGGAATATATCTGCCCTTTAGATCTCGTGGGTGGAACCATGTTACCTATTTTATAGAATTTCTCCACTTGTCTACCTATTTCAAATTGGAAGTGTACACCCATGGATAATTGGGGGCAAAGTTTAAATAACTGGTAATTGTTCTATAAAATGCATTTATCAATTTATACTAATAACCCTGCCCAGGTAGGAATAGAAAGTTTTGTAAACAAAACTCACAATTTTAAAAAGAGAACTCTTCGTGAATATTCAAAGTGTTCAGGGAAGAGGAGTTGCCTCTGGGGGACACGGCAGAGTCACTGAAGCGCAAACGTTGTTGGGTGTGTGATGGCATACAGTTTGTGCTTATATTTCTTTTGAGATCTTTTCCTTAGTTTGCAGCCACACCCTTTGAGCACTTGCATCCAAATATCAGCTTGCTCCTTGCTTGTTTTCCCAAAACATTTTGCAGTTGGGACAGATGGTCAGTTTTCTGTTTTCTCAGCATGCAATTAAAAAGAGAGTCAGGGTTGGCAAAGAATGGAAGTGGGGATGGAAAAGCTTGCAGGAGCGAGCCGGCTGCTGCTAGTGCTCCACTTACCACTAGATGTCCTGGAGACTAAACAAGAGGAAATCTGGGGCAGAGATTTGCATTCTCAGCCTGGCAATGATTCTGATCTTAATAGTGTAGCTCTAGGTTTCCAAAATGTCTGCTCTACTGTTTTTGCCATGTTTCCTACAAACATAAGTAGTTAAGTGTAGTGGTGCAGGGTGTGTAAGGAAACCCAGCGTGCATGCTGTCAGGCTTGTAAATAGTTACAAAAGGACAGGTGAAACATTTATCCCAGAATCATGCACAGCGAGGAAGAAATACACAAGATACAAACACACATGTACACACACACACACAATCATACACATATAGACAAACACACAAATGCATACACATACAGACAAACACATACACAAATACATATGCATACACACAAACATACACACATAAACACATATAAATAAACACACAGATATACAAACACACAAACACACACATAAAGACTCATACAAACACACAATCACACATACACACAAACATATATATACACACACACAAACACACGCACATAAGATACACACAACACACACATAATTAGTTCCCTTCTTGCAGAGAAGAATCTCCTAATGAAGCTTTGTTTTTCTCATTGAGCAAGCTCAACAGGCTGTCTTGTTCCGGATTACTTTCTTAGCAAGAAGAGTAATGTGTGGCTCTAACAAAACAATTACAGCCTTGTTCCTAGGAGTTGTTCACACCATGTTATCTTCCTTGACTGCTAACCAAATTGGAGTTGAAACTTTACTGTCCTGTCAGTTTGTGTGATTATTATGATGATGTAAAGCGGTGTGGTGCCCTTCTGAAATCCCATCTCCTAACAAGGCAGAAAAGTACCTGCACACACCAAGAGTGTGTGCCAAGGGATGATGTGAGAGGGTGTCTTTCGCTCCAATTGTTCCGGAATGGCCCTCAGATGCGGGAGACCTGGCACGGCCTCCACTTGTATTCCCAGAGTAGTCAGCAAAGGAAGTGCAGGAACGAGCTCTCCCTGCTGTTGCGTGGTAAGAATCCTTCAGGCAGGAGAGCAAACACATTGTGAGCACAATTCCTGGCACATTGTGAGTCCTAAGCATCGTGTTGGCAGGATGGGAACTGTGAAATAAGTGCCAGGCTAGGGACCTCCCTCACCAAGGTCTCCAGTTTCACTCTTCTCGGGATATGACAGGATAGGATAAAAAAAAATTGTAGTGGAAAAATAAAAACAAATGGAAAAGGTTAAATGTAAAAATATCGCCTCCAGTGACTTACAAAACGATGGCTTTGAAATGCCTTTGGGCCCGGACCTAGTTTGCTGTCCATTGCTTTGATCAACTCTATGAGCAGAAGCAACTTGGAGAGAAAAGGGTTTATTTGGCTTTTGCACGTCCGTGTCGCGGTTCATCATTGACAGAAGTCGGGGCCAGAACCTATGGCAGGAACGGGTGCAGAGGCCATGGAGGAACGCTGCTTACTAGCTTGCTCTCTATGCTTTGTGATGTGTGCTCTCTTCTAGAACCCAGGACCATGTGTGTAGGGATGGCACTGCCCACAGTGAGGTGGGCCTTCCCACAGCAACCATCAGCCAAGGTGTTCCATAGACAAACCTATAGACCAGCCTGATAGGCAATTCCTCAACTGAGGCTCTCTCTTTCCACGTGACTCCAGTTGTGTCAAGTTCACATACAAACAGGCACACATGTGCACACACATCCACACACACAGGCACATACATGCACACACACCCAGCACAGCACAGGCTCCCTCTCCTGCATACGTGTCTGCTCTGCTAGGACACAGTAGGTTTACTTTGTCAAACATACTGAAGCATAATATCAAGCTGAGTGAAATTCCAGGTAAGAACCCCCAGCCTCCCACCCCCCACAGCCCCAGGAAGCAAGAGGTCTGATTGGTATTAACTGAGTAGAGCTCTCCTAAGACAACTGTTCTCTCTTCCCTTTGGCTTGCACTAGCTACAGCACCATAACTTGCAACCACAGGCAGTGACAAGAAAAGGAGGTGTGACAAGCCCCAAATGTTCTCAGATTCACAGACAAGTACCCCAGGAACACAAGGGTGATCCTCTCTAACCATAACCCGAGAAGAGACAGGGTAGGCCCTTCCCTGGGGACCAGGAGATGAGATATCCTGCTTGTAAATGACTTCTGAACAGTGAGCATTCTAGATTATAGTCAAAGGGAGGTTGGGAGGGAAAGGAGGTTAAGACATGGATGCATTCAGTTATTCACATGTGGGACCAATAGTTGGGATTATATGTAGAGGGCAGGTCTGGTGTAAGGTCCTTTCCCCAATTGGCTCTTGATTTGTCAGTAAAGAAAGCCATGAGCCAATTGCTGAGAGAAAGGGACAAGCAGGACTTCCAGGTCAGGGAGGGAGGGAGATACAAGGAAGGAGAACAGAGTTCTCCATGCTTTGAGAGAGGAGAACCAGACAACCATGTGAGAGCTCTGGTTTTTTGTTTGTTTGTGTGTTTGTTTTTTCGAGACAGGGTTTCTCTGTGTAGCCCTGGCTGTCCTGGACCTCACTTTGTAGACCAGGCTGGCCTCGAACTCAGAAATCCGCCTGCCTCTGCCTCCCAAGTGCTGAGATTAAAGGCATGTGCCACCACACCCGGCTCCCATGTGATATCTCAAAATGGAGTGGCCACACAGGCCACTTCTACAAGTGGGAGTCAGGGGAGTTTAGCAACTGAAGAATAGGGCAGGTAGAAGAGACGCAGATAAGAAATTGGCAAGGGTACATTTTTCCTGGCGGGAGATAGTAGCACCCAGCAACTGTGCCAAGAAGGCATGTTGTAATTGAGCAACTATGTGTTTTTGTCTTGTATCTGTGGATTCAAGGGAAGCTGGGAGGGAGCTGGTAGCATAGCTACTTCCTGGAGCAAAGGCGGGTTGAGCATAAAACTGTATGCTACATCTCTATCTCAGTCAGTCATTGTATGAAAGTTGAGCCTGCCCTTTCTTCCAGTGTTGCAGAAACCTGTAGTCAGAGAAGAAGTTGAATTATCAATGTGTAAACGTGACAGTCAAGATGGGATGTCAAACACGGGATGAAGAAGGTTAGAACTCTGTTTGCTTTTATCATTGTCACAAGGATATGTGCATACAAATATACAATGTGACCTGCTGAGTCCTATGTGTGTTTTCAGGATTGACAAGTTGGTATCAAAAAAACAAATTGGAAAGACTTGCAGTGTTCATCCCTAGGGAAGACCCTCCCTCCCTCCCTCAGCCATCATTAGTTGCCTACAGTGCTCCATCTAGCAGTGAGGCCTGTGAGACTTCCCCTATTTAGGTTGGTGCCACTGTTCATGTGGAACAGCTGGTTAGACATGTTTATTCGGTTATAAGTCCAGTTCTGAGTCACTGCAGTTCGCCCACCCTTCTCTGTCTATGGCCCGTGAGCATTTCCACCTTTGTTTACTGAAACACCACTGACGCTCTAGGACTGTTTGGTTGCCAGGTCCTGCTCAGGGCTCTTTCAGATTTCCTCTCTTTTATGCTTCCTAAGTGTGTGTCTATGTGTGAGTGTCTGCGCACTTGTGAGTTCAGGTAACCTCAGCAGCCAGCAGAGGGCAGTGAACCCCTTGGAGCTGAAGCTACGGACATTTATAAACCACCTGGATATGGGTGCTGAGATTAAACTCTGGTCCTCCTGACTGAAGCAGGTGCCTGTAACTGCTTAGCCATCTATCCAGCCCCAGTTTTTATGTTTTTCACATGTTATCTGAACAATGACAATTCTTAGCTGTTTCCTCAAGACCAGTTCTGGCTCACCATACAGTGTTAGTGAAATGTTTTTCCTCACAAATGTAAGACAACATCCTTCAGAACAGGTGCCTTTTCGTGAAGATTCAAATGGCTTCTACTAAGAAAAGTCTGGTTCAGTATTTGTCAAGTTGATTGCATTTGTTTTAATAATTTCACAGATGGTGTAGCAAGACCAGCGTGACTCCTGCCCACTCTGTTGGGTCCACTCTGCCACATCCTTTCTTGGGCGATATTGTGACTGAAGCATTTAGTTTAAATCAATCTTGATATGCACTGGATTACATCTGAAACATGTTAGCCCATGTTACCAGTTCTGTTGTAGGGAGAGGCAGTATCTGCAGGTTAAGTGTTGCTACAACCCAGATATAGTGCCCTGGAATGTGTGTGGGAAGCCGTAGGAAGTGAGACCCGGTGGGAAGGGACGCAGGTCGCTGGGAGCGCTGCCTTTTGGATCTCTAAGCTTGCTATTGTGAGATTTGTTATATGAGCTTGACCCTAGAGATTTGGTTTTTTTGTTGTTGTTGTTTTTTTGTTTGTTTGGTTGGTTGGTTTTTGTTTTTTTGTTTTTTGTTTTTTGTTTTTGTTTTTTTTTTGGCTCCTTGGCTTTCTGTGTGACCTCTTCCACTTTCTATCCGTCACTGCTGTTATGTTATCTGAAGACCCCAGTATCAATCTGATGTTCCGTGGCTAATTAAACATCTTCATTCAAAAAGTACCCAGCATCCAGTATTTTGTTACAGTAACAGAAAACAAATTAATGCCAATGCAGTAGCTCATCAATACTGTAAGTTTCAAAGATTCATTGTCAGGTCACAGAGAGGACAAACAAGTTCTAGTGTCTAAGGAAAATAATCTTACTTAAAGTGCTTAAGATCCTGAAGCCAAATAAAATCAAGAAATATTTATTCTGCCAAAGATAGTCATAAAGCTTGATTTAGTTTTTTAAGAACAGGCTGTTAGTTCTTAGATCAGAAAGTGAGTGAGGGCGGCATTGCTTCATGGTTTCTTTTATTTAATATGCGAATATGATGGAAACAATGGCATTTCTGATTGAGTTATTTGATCAAATAAAATTACCGTGATGAAAATTCTCTCGTTCTGTAGCAGGCGAGCCGAGTCCTGACTGACCTGGAGCAATTCTGCTGTTACCACAGCACTTATTTTTCTTCTATAGAACTCCCAGCATTCTATAGCCTTCATTTTTGGTTCTCTCTGGACTTAGTCTGTAAAATCCTAGAGGCCAGGGAGCTTACTGTTTTCCTCATGGCTTCTCCTGGGTGCATTCTACAGGACATGCACAGTTAGTATCCACTAAGTGTCCTGTGGAGAAAAGAATGAATGAATGAATGAATGAGTGAATGAGTGACTTATGAATGAGTGAGTTGTGAATGAATGAATGAACAAATATGTGGACTTAAACTTCAAAGCTGAAACTCCCACTTAGAATCACTGTGTGGCCTCGGTATCAGTTAAAAAGTGAAAGCCGAGCCCATTGATTGGGCAGTGAGTCATCTATCTCATAATAAATCAATTTGTTTTATTGAATTGTGACCATGAGTTTATGTCTGTCAAATCTTTCAAGAGTGTCTAAGAGTCTGATTACCTAATGGCTGTGTATTTACTTCTGTGAACGTAATGGAAAGGCCTTTTAGAATTTTAATATAAGTAAGATAGTCGTAGAGTTGTAATAGAATTTTATACTTATAACGAAATTGGTACCTTCAAAATTCCACCATCCTTTGATGTCCAAATGCTCATAATAGGGCTTAAAGCAGATAACAACCAATAAACATGGGTAATTATGAAGTCTGCAAGTTGATACCACAAAGTCATCAGATGGATTTGAGGAGGGAGAAATAATGTATCAGCAAGCAGGGTCTTCTATTATACACAACCACTCAATGAAACTATAGAAATACATGAAACATAAGAACTTTAGCCTAGCCTTTCTTCCTTGCCCCACACAAAGAGCACATGTTAGCTTGGGACGTAAGGAAGCCTGATGAGCAATATAAACCCCTGCTTGACTTCCAGAGTAAAGTGACCTCTTAGATTCAGGAGAGACAAACAGATTTCATTTACAAACAATGCTTCAGACACAACTGTGGCTACTCTCTTATTACTTCATGCTTATAGATGGAGGGATGGCCATCAGAGCATGATTGAGACAGACTAGCACACAGTAGGTACGGCACTTCAAAGCTGTCATACACCTTTACAGGGATGGTGGGAGATTGGTACTACTAAGAGCTGGGTCAGGCTGCTGCCAAGTGAGGCTTGCTTATCATCTGCTTTTCCAGGACAGAGGTTACGCTTCCCCTTTGGTAAGAGAAGCCAAGCTCGGAGGGAAAGCAGGCCCTTTGTTGAGATGAGCCTCCGTGTTCCTTTTGTACTGAGTTTCCAGTGGGCCCCAGCACTTTCAGAAAGGAAAGCCGGGAAGAAAAATAGAAATGTAATATGTGTTATTATATTTTAATGCGATGGTCTACTTTTTCTGCTTGTAGTTATTGAAGTTTTTGTCTTCCTTCATTAAACATTTAATAAATCACCACCAGCGTATGACAGATTTTAACCATAACACAAACAGCAGGCGGCCGGCGAGTGGCTCAGTTCATATAGGCATACAGTACCAGAGTCTACAGCACCCTGCCCTGCAGGCGTCAGCAGAGCGACCAATGGAAAGGAGGCTGCTTCTCCCACAAAGCCTCGAAAATAAGTTTCCTTCTTTTATCTTCCTACAAATCAATTGGAGCCCTTACAGCAAAATCCCATAAAATAACTTCAAACACCACTTCTTAGTCTAAAAATTTGTATTATGGCTATAACTCTTTGAAGTTTTATGACTGAAGTTTGGAGAAAAATGATTTAAGTGTTATCCGCTAGACATCAGAGCTTCAAAAATTCTCTCAGTTTTTCTTGACACATAAACTGCTACCCACTGTATGTTTTTAGTACTTCTTTTCTTGCTTTCAATCCCCTAACCCAGTCTGCTGGATAAAGGTTATTTAGCTGTAGTTTATACAGTTGAATTAATAATCTATAGAGGTCTGCCAACTCGTAATTGATAATCTTACTTTTTTACCACTTTTCCTTCATCCTACTAGGAGATGTATTTTTTTTAACAGAACCTTCAGAATCCCAAGAATGTTGACTTTAAGTTTTAGAAATCACTATGCAACACGTAAAACATCAGGCGGAGAGGAGCTGCGATCCCCGATGGAGGTTAAACATTACAAAGAGAAAACAGGAAAGTTTCCTGGTACAGAACTCCTCTGTGCACAGAGAGGATGATACGGAAGAAGGTGTAGGGACATGAGATGCCTACTTCAAGGGGCACAAGCTTATCAGGCCCCCTCTGCAGGGGTACAAAGGTGGCTGCAGAGATTCCACATCCAACAGCACTCTTTGGAGCAAGAACTGTAGTCATCTACATCTGCCTTTCTTTTTAAAAGGCACAGAGAAAGTTTAGTTTGGAAAACATCAGGTGCCATTCCACCACCTCCTGGTGGAAACCTACCTCAAGACAGCTAGCTAGGATGTGTGGAGCCTATAAAAACTAATAATTGATTTTAATTAATTTTTATATAATCCTTGGCCTCAATAAATGATCTTGAACTCAATACACAGAGAATCCTTTGGCTTCTAAAAAAGATTTACTTATTTTTATGTGCAAGTGGAGGTTGCCCTCGGAGGTTAGAAGGTATCAGATCCTCTGACTCTGTAGCCACAGATAGTTCTTAGCTGTCATGTGGGTTCTGGGAGCTGGAAAATGATCTGTGGTCTTCTACAGGAAGAACAAGTGCTCCTGGCTGGTAAGCCATCTCTCCAGGACCTCTTCAGCTTCTCATTCTCTCTCCCTGAGGAGTATTTTGAGTGAGTCTTTTATAAAACAAAACAAAACAACATGCTGTTGCTGGTCATGGTGGCACATGCCTTTAATTCCAGCACTCAGGACACAGAGACAGGAAGATCTCTGTGAGTTCAAGGCCAGCCTGAACTACATAACAAATTTCAGGCCAGCCCCACACTATGTAAAGAAACCCTGACTCAGAAAGAATTGTTTAAATATATGTGGACAGGATCCTGGTTGGGAGTAGATAAAACACCTACCATCCTCTGGTGTGACGGTACTGGGATTTCTGAATCTACTCAACCTTACCAAGTTTTCTGTCTGATGGCACAGTCCGCTGCCCCACAAGTGTGTGTATGAGAGTGTGTGTGTATGTATGTATGATGTGAGTGTGTGAGTGTGTGTGTATGAGTGAGTTTGTATGTCTATGGTATCTGTGAGTGTGTGCATCTGTGAGTATGTGTATGTATATGTGTGTATGTATGTGTGTGAAAGTGTGCATATGAAGACCAGAAGAGGACATAGGATGTCTTCCTCTGTCACTTTGTACTTTATTCCTTTGAACCTCAGCTTCCTCTTTCTACTGGACTGTCTGGTTCATGAGTCCTGCGAACCTGTCCCTAGGCCCACACTCTGCCATGCCCATCTTTTACATATTGCTGGGAATTCAAACTCAGGTCTTCTGATTAACACACCAAGCACTCTTATCCCTAATCCCGAGAAAGCATTTTAAAACCAGCCTTGTGGTGCTGTGAGGAAGGCAGCTTGTGTGAATGCCCCAGAGGGCTCCCAGGCAGAGGAAAGAGTTCCCCGTTGCTTCTGTTCTGCTCTTGTTTTATCAAGCTTTTCCCAACAGAGGGGGCGTCAGCACACTTTTAGGCAGAGGAAACGGATCCAATAGAGAATTTGGAGATAAGAGAGAACACAAATAACACAGCCACACGGAATCAAAAAGGCTCGAGATGAAGGTAAACACTAGATCTGGGTATTCATAAACGCTAAGTGCAAGGAAATGCTTTGGGAAGAAAGCGACAGCTCTGCTCAGGCCTCGGAACAGTTATCTGCACTTTACCGGCACATTTTACTCAACAAAGATTCTCTTTTTTATTTTTTATTTTTTTTTTAGCAATTTAAAGTATGTTGCATTAAAAGAAAAAAAAAAGAGCTATACAAATCAAGACACAGGCTGCAGGGCTTCCACTTCAGCCTGATCCCCTGTCATGTCTATCAACATTGTAACTAAAGTCAGAGTTCTTTTTTTGCTAATGAGCTGCTACACAGAGGCAGGCTCCCCTCCCAGGCCGCCAGCTAAGGTATAATGAGAGGGGCTGATGTCTGCGGAAGCTCTCCGAGAAACCACTCTTTGCTCTTGGGCTGCACAGCTGTCCTTTGTCCCTTTTGTCACCGACCCAAATTAAGTTATCTAAGGCACTTGCAGATGTGCTTTGCTTTAATGCAATTGAGAAAAAAAAATGGTTTTGCCTCTACCCATAGTTCACCCCCAGAGTGCTGGCCAACGTTTAAGAGCCCTGTGGGGGTGTAGGTGAGTGCAGGGGGTGTACTGAGGGTTGTAAAAGCCTCCTCTTTCCAAACATCACAGCCTCCTGCTCCAGGGAGGCACCTTTTGCAGTCCTTCTCTTGGTAACATCAAAAGTCAAACACAGGTTTCCTCGTCACCCTTACGAGTGCTCTGTGGTCACAGATGCTGTCTGGAAGCCACTCTCCCCCACCCTCACCCCACCCCACCTCCCTAGGTTTGGGTTTTTTTTTTTCAATTTTTTATTAGATATTTTCTTCATTTACATTTCAAATGCTATCACCTATACCCTCCCCCCCCCCCGCTCCCCTACCCACCCACTCCCACTTCTTGGCCTTGGCGTTCCCCTGTAATGGGGCATATAAAGTTTACAAAACCAAGGGACCTCTCTTCCCAATGATGGCTGACTAGGCCATCTTCTGCTACATATGCAGCTAGAGACACGAGCTCCGGGGGTTACTGGTTAGTTCATATTGTTGTTCCACCTATAGGGTTGCAGACCCCTTCAGCTACTTGGATACTTTCTCTAGCTCCTCCATTAAGGGGCCCTGTGTTCCATCCAATAGATGACTGTGAGCATCCACTTCTGCATTTGCCAGGCACTGGCATAGCCTCACACAAGACAGCTATATCAGGGTCCTTTCAGCAAAATCTTGCTGGAATGTGCAATAGTGTCTGCGCTTGGTGGCTGATTATGGGATGGATCCCCTGGTGGGGCAGTCTCTGGATGGCCCATCCTTTCATCTTACCTCCAAACTTTGTCTCTGTAACTCCTTCCATGGGTATTTTGTTCCCTATTCTAAGGAGGAATATCCACACGTTGGTCTTCCTTCTTCTTGATTTTCTTGTGTTTTGCAAATTGTATCTTGGGTATTCTAAGTTTCTGGGCTAATATCCACTTATCAGTGAGTGCATATCAAGTGACTTCTTTTGTGATTGGGTTATCTCACTCAGGATGATGATATCCTCCAGATATCAACCTCCCTAGTTTTTAATCCCAACCTCTTCCTTGGTAGTGACTGCTTGTGGCTGTGACTCTTCTCAGCGTCTGTTCATTCTGTGTGCCTGTTGCCTGTCCGTTACTGTCATATTGAAATGATTAGCTTAGGACCACTGCCTCTGCTTCCGAGAAAGCACCCTGTTGTTCCATCCCAGTGAAGTGGACACACATCCCCAGCAACTGCATGTCCTAAGCATGATGTAGACTGGTGCCGGACCTCCCCATACTATGGTATTATGTTCTTTCAGTTCCCAGCTAGAGAAATTTGGATGAATCAGAAATTGTCCTCCATCCAAGGTATGGAAAAGACCTCATGGGACAAGATGTTACCAAAGCACGCTGCACAGAGCACAAGACCATAAATAGGATCCTGGGATGCCATGATCCCGTGTGTTTGGAAGTGCCTCACCCCAGCCAAACACATAGAGTTTTACAAAGTGATTTCAAACACTTTGGAAAGTCAAATAGTAAATAAATTTGTTTCATTTTAACTTAGAAACACTAATTTAGCATTTCTAAATTAATTAATTTGGCCAGTGAATCCTTATTGTGGGCATGGACGGGTATTGGTTGTCCATGGAGTGGTCTCAGAAAGTATTGTGAGAAACCCTACGTTCTGTCAGTCACCCAGTAGAGTCATTCCTACACACACTGAGAAAGTCAGATAGATTCTTCTGGAAAGGCCACCTGAGTTCCTGTTGCTCAGCTCACATTATTTTTCATAAAGATTATTTCTGAAACAGACTTGGTTATGGGCATAAAAAAGTAATGATTGCCCCAAAGATGCCCACCTGATGCCCACCTGATGACTACCTGATGCCCAGATACCCATCTGATACCCACCTGATACCCACCTGATGCCCACCTAATACCCACCTGATGCCCACCTGATACCCATCTGATGCCCACCTGATGCCCAGATACCCACATGATGCCCACCTGATGCCCACCTGCCTTGACCTTCCCAGCACTGAGGTTAGAGACAACACCATTGAACTTGGCGTTTTATGACTGTGACTGTTGTTATGACCACCTGAGTGCTGGAGATCTGGACTCAGATCTTTGTGTGGCATGGCAAGAACTTTACAAACTGACCCTCTTTAGCCCAAGTGACTATTTTCTTAACCAGCTGCTCACTTATTATTCACAAGACATCACAAAACATTCCTTGTGGTGAGAGCGCTGTTGCTGCTCATATGCCTCCAGCAAAACTGCCTCTACTCCTCATACAACCAACTTCTGTGTGACACACCCTGGGGACCCTGGAGCAGACACGGGGATGCACCCAAACACATGCCTCTGCTAATGAGGAGTTAAGTATCAGGATTAAAATGCTCACTGAGGATGCTGAACTTGACATTTCCTAATATGTTGTTGTGGTTTTATTTCAAGTGACCATGTTCTGTTGGAACCATCTTCGGTGTTATCCAGTGTTTTCTGTGATAGAGCCTTTTCCATGGAAGAGAGAAGTTTTCAGTTTTGTAACACCAAGAATGAGTTACCATTAACATTCTTAATGATGACATATCATTGGCAAAATTTTGTATGACATCACAAGATTTTGTATGACATCACAGTGAATTTAATTCTGTTTATCAACAACACATATATCAATTTACTGTATATCCATATAAGGCTAAATGTTGCATAAATTTAATATCTGTCAGAATTATATTAGTATATAATATAACCCACATACATTATATATTCTTATATTACATATATTATATATGATAATATATTCTCATTAGCATAGGGATATATTCACATGTATCCCTTTGATTGTCCCAGGGTTCTCAAGTAGAGAACATCACACAGAACATGGTTATATGAGGAGTAGAGGCAGTTTTGGTGTGGGCATGTGTGGAGCATCAGTGTTCTCACCATACACACACACACACACACACACACACACACACCATACACACACACACACACACACACACACACACCACACACACACACACACACACACACACACACACATCCTTGAGACTTAGGAGCTACTTTGACTTAATTATTCTATAGAGACTTTTATTTTGAGATATGGTCTTACTGTATAATCTTGGCTGGTCTGAGACTTGCTGTATTTCCCAAGCTAGCCCAAATTTGGAGTGACCCTCTTGCCTCTGTCTCCTAAGTGTTTGTGTTACAGGCAAGTGCTCCCATACTTGGCTGAAACTCCTTAGTTCTTAGTCCAATCAAAGAGCTAAGTGCCAACACAGTTATACTCAAACTGTCAGTGAAGAGCAGGCGTTTTCAGCAGGATTTGTTGTTGTTGTTGTTGTTGTTATATAAGTACCCTATAATTTTATATCAAAGACAAAATACTCAAAGAACATGGATTTAAAATTTAATAAAATAAAAATAAGAACATGAAATTTAATTTCAGTCCATTACCATCAAGGGGGGGAACATGGCAGTGTCCAGGCAGGCATGGTGCAGGAGAAGCTGAGAGTTCTACATCTTCATCTGAAGGCTGCTAGGGAAAGGCTGACTTCCAGGCAGCTAGGATGAGGGTTTCAAAGCCAAGCCCACAGCGTCATACCCACTCCAACAAGGCCACACCCACTCCAACAAGGCCACACCTACTCCAACTACACGTATTCCAATAAGTATTTGAATTTGGGAGGGAGACAGAAGTGGTGAAGAGGATAGTGATAGAGCTAACTCATCCCAGGAAGGATCCTGAAAAGATGCAGGAGAGGTGAGTTCAGATACAAATTAAGAAAGATGGAGATACCGCTGTTAAGGACTGCAAATGCTGGCAGACTAGAAGTGAGGATGGAAGTTTTTCTGTCATCTCCAACTTTCAGCTAAAATTCTAAAGACAATGATAATAGTTCATAAATTTAAAAAGTAGTGCTAGATATATCCATGTGAGGTTTTACTCAGAGTTGGCAGAAGTCCACCACCATTGCCTGTCTAGTTAGGCATTTGTTGACAAGATCCTTTGAGGAGAGGGAAGCTGTTGACATAGGAAACGCTGAGGTGCTGGGGAGTATCCAACCTGTTCATGTGGAGGGGACTGCAAGAGAACACTCATAACTCCTCTGGAATCACTCCCTGGAGAAGAGATCTTACTCTGAAACACAGAACTAATGCTTGCTTAGAGATGGAGATGGGCAGGCCTTCCCTTGACTGTCAGGACTGCTACCAGGGCTGAACTCATGAAGCTTCCGGGTAAGCCACAGGCACAGGTCCCGAGTCTGAGGGACACATGATGGAGAGAAGAGTTAAGTCTGCTGGGAGCTTGCTTAGTACATTTGCCGTGAAGGCAAGACAAGAGAGATGCAGAGGTCAACTTAGCTCAAATCCTACTGATGAAGCAAGACAGGTAAACTTTCCCACAAACCATGCTGATGCTGAGAAGGGTAGCCTGACTCTCGTTATCTCTGTTGTGAGAGCATAGTGATTGATATAAGTATCCTCTCTTAATTTAGGGTATCTGCAAGGCAGAGGAGTCACCTCCCAGATGGGGCACAAGTTTGTCTATAAAGACAGAGTTTATGGAATGTTAATATGGCAGAGGAACAGTATATAAAGAGCCACAATATATTCTCTCTCTCTCTCTCTCTCTCTCTCTCTCTCTCTCTCTCTCTCTCTCTCTCTCTCTCTCTCTCTCTCTCCCACCTCCTCTCTGCTTGAACCTTGAGATATCCAAAATGGAAAGAGAAGATTTTGATTAAGAGTAATAAAGGGGATGGAGAGATAGCTTAGTGGTTAAGAGCACTGACTGCTCTTCCAGAGGTCCTGAGTTCAATTCCCAGCAATTCCCACATGGTGGCTCACAACCATCTGTAATGGTATCTGATGCCCTCTTCTGGTGTGTCTTAAGACAGCTACAGTGTACTCATATACATTAAATAAACAATATTTTTTTAAAAAATAGGTTGATAACTTTTAAAAACAGAAAAAAAGAGTAATAAAGGCCTGAGGCTCTCTTTTCCCTCTCTATCACTGGACCTAGTCCTCTGCTAAATAGAGGAGAGAGGCTTTGAATTAAACAAAGCTTTCATTTACATTGGACTTACATTATAGTTACTAAAAGAGAGGTATCTCTAATGTCCCTAAGTCATTGTAGTCATTGGGTCTGCCCAAAACATCAAGGGTGGTGTCAATGGAAGGAAAAAGAAATTATTTTCTAAGGGTTCAAGTCCACTTAAGAAGCAGCCCTACCAGCCAGATCAGTAGATCCTTTTTGCTTCTTGGTCAATAGATAGTTTCTGAGAGAAGAAAATCTTATGGACTGTGCTCTGGAGCACCCCCACTGGTAACTGTACAGATACTTGAAATAACAACCACTGCCTTCTACTGGTGCTCTCCTGACTTCATAGCATATTGCCACATGGTGAAAGCGGGGTGACTTGGAAAATAGTGCTCCCCTTCAGACTATTCTCCAAAGCAGAGTGGTGTGAATAGTCTTTATTAAACCACCACACATACCCAGGACAACACACACACACACACACACACACACACACACACACACACACACACACTAAACCTACCTATTGCCCTTTAATGGGCTCATGAGCATATCTGTTTTAAGATGTGGAAATCCTGCCTTTCAGATATTAGTGTCTCTTCATAATCGTTTGCATGTGTATCCTGGAAGTACTTTGTACTTGGCAGCATCTCTGGAGACAGGGGTTTAGCAGAGACTCATTGGCAAAAACCAGGTGAATCCACAGATTTACCTACAGAGCTCCTGCCTTTATGCCAGGGCCTCTGGGCTCGGCTTTGGGGGCCTCCCTTGCACAGGAGAGTAGTTCAGATAATGAGTAAATTCTACAGTCCTGTTCACCTGTGCCACGAAGACGCGAGAAGAAGAGCCAGACGATGCGATCGGGACTCTGATATATTTAGATGGTCACAAGCTGAACTCTGCTCGTCACTGCTACAAAGAGGTGAGGAAAAGCTTTTTTAAAAACTGTTTTTCAGATGCAAGGTGTAGGGAATCGAGATCATCCGTATAACTTGCTAAGACTGATTCTAACAATACACACTGCTACTTTCAATCTGTCCGACTCTTATGCAACCAGACCCTTGCTGGCGTTAGAGCTGGGTCAAGACTGATAAACTTTCTTCCAATCTCTGGTTGATGGCTCTTTCCAAGCCCTTGAGGACCAGCACCACTAAGCTGCTCCCTCAGGTCTACAGCCATGTTAGCCTGATTGATCTCAGCGTCTCTCTCTCCCATTCCTTGGCCCCACCCCTCCCTTTGTCTCCTCTTTCCTCCCCTCCCCTCCTTTTCTGTCCCCTACCTATGTCTTTTCCCTCCTCCTCCTCCTCTTTCCTGCTCCTTCATCCTCTTTCCTCCTAGTCTCTTTTTCCTCTTCTTCTCCTTTGGTCAAACACAAGAGTCTCTTCTTTTCATATAGCAATCCCACTGCCAAAAACAGAGCCTTTCCAAGTGGCGTGTAAACTATTCTATAATTGTTCTAAATCATCACCAGTCAGTCACAAGCTACGGAGATACAGACACGGCGCATGAGGCTTCTGTAGCTCTGGAGACTGCCACACTGTTTTTACAGCCACCGGTGGACATCCAGCTACAGTGGGAGTCCCGGTGATTCAAAACAGGGTTAGCCGGGAAACAGGGTTCAGATCGTTTTATTACTTGCAATACTTTATATCCCTCCCACCAGCAGCTCGGCAACCTGCTGAAGAGGCCAGGGTGAACACTGGTCCTGGCATTTTGTCCCTTGCTTTATTTCTCACCAGGCATCTGCTTGGATTCAAGAAAGAGTCCAGGCAAGAGCAGACCAGGAACAATCAGGAATCACAACTGAGGCCAGAAGAGCTACGGGACAGCAGAGAGTCCTCCATCCCAGGTGAACCTTCTACCGTAACGTTTTATGAGCTTCCTGCTTTATAGCCAATGTCGGCAGCTGCCTGCTACTGTGGGGCAGTCCCTAACTCAGGCTTGATACAGAACCTTGATGGGTCGTATCCAGTCTATCCTGAAACAGCCTGACCGGAATAGGTCATTTGTCATCTCCCTTATGACTTCCCAATTAATTTAAGCAATGAATCATTACCAAGGCCCGATTCTCCTCTCCAAGCAGTGTGTTAGGAAAGCAAATAGATTTAGAATGCATGTGGTGCTCAGAGCCAAGCACATAAACAGAGGGACTCCCTTCTTCTCGTTCTAGCTTTAGATGAAACAGCAGCCAGAAAGCACTGGTATTTCCTGTGGCCATGACCTTCAATTCCACTTGACAGCTATTTAACTGGCGGACTGAAGGATGTTCAGGGGTCTGACAGTGTCTCGGCTATTAGTGCATTTTTATAAAGCGAGTAACACAAACATTTCAACAGAATCGGTCACTTTAATGCATCTGCCCTCCAAGCAAACTAGAAGTAGAGCTTTGAAAGCCAGCACCACAGTGTGGCTGCAGAGTCTGGTGGTGTTATGTGTCTCTGACATCCAGGGAACAAGCCTTAATAAACAGCTGGCGCCGTGGGCTAACACCACCTCCCTCCCATACTTTATGTCCGCTGCTATCTGATCTTTAATTGGGTGTACCTTTTTTCTTTACTACATATTGGTCTTTCGGGGTTATCAAAAATGCCTACTGTGTGCAGGGTGCTATTATCCTGGTAGTGACTAATACATTGGAGGAGCTTAGTCTTCTCCTCAAATGTTTGGGGAAAACAGACAGTAGTACAACACTGTGACAGTTGCTGAGAACCATGCTGAGAATCGTGCGCAGTCTGAGGGGCAACTTTAGAGCTGACAGGGGAAGAAGGCATTGACTCTCCTTTCCTAACAAACCAGTGGGGCCTAGAACTGCCAACTGCTGAAGATTTCATAGATAGATATTGAATAAGTAAATAAAAGATCAGAGAGAAGGTGCCACAGATGTTGGACTGTGCAAGAGTCTAACACAGAGAGAGGGCCGGGGGCATGAGTGGGGCTTGGTGGGGAGGGTCCCACTGCTAAAGTGCTTGCTGTGTAAGTACGAGAACCTCAGTTTGAAACCCAAAACCCACAACTTCAAAACAAAAATCTGTACAGTACCAGGCACCCGTAATCCCAGCACTACAAAGGCCAAGGCAGGGGGATTCCTGGGGTTCACTGGCCATACTGTCTAACGGAATTGGTGAGCTCCAGTTTTGGTGAGGGGGGCTGCCCAGAAGAAAATAGGTGGAGAACAATTAGGGAAGGCTGACAATGAAAACCTCTGACCTACACATACAGACTCACATTCACTGACATACACACACACACACACCTGTGCACGAAGAAACACATATATGCACATATGCATCTGGGCATACACACACACATGCATGTGTGCACACATATACATGTTATGTATACATGTATACACATACCTGTACACAAGTGAACACATATATACACATAAATCTGTGCATGCACACACATATGCACACACACTTGTGTTCAATGAACACATACACACATACACACACACATGCACACACACATGGACACATACCTGTGCACAAGTGAACAAATACACATATATAATCACACACACACATCCGTACATGCACACACACACACACACACACACACACACACTAGGACCAAGGAGTCTGTGAATGCAGTGACAGTGAATGGGGTTTTAGAGAAATGACTATAAGGCTGGTCTAACCTCAGCCTAGATACAGAGACAGAAGAAGGAGGAGGTGAATGGAGAGGGAGGCAGGAGCTAGACAACGCTTCTCATTAAACTGATATCCCAAATTCATCAGCAACGTGCCTTGCTCACCTATCATGAGAGAGCACGGCTCCTCTGATAATCCCTAACACAGACTTAGTGCCGAATCCTGCTTGTTTATCATCTCCTTTGCAACGCACATGGCTAAGCTGAACTCTCTCAGATACGTAAAGAGTATTCCCTCCTTTGCAGTGTACCTTGTATGACCTGAGATGCCTCTGCACAATGGGGCCTTATGCAAGCTCCAACTTCTAGCCTATGCCTGCAGTGATCTCCACCAGCATACTAGCCAGTCTCTCACTCACCCCTCACCCGTCTCCCCTTGGGATGCCTCACCTTAACCACCATCCTAAACCTCCTAGTCTCTGAGAACCTCTCCCTGTTCTCTCTCTCTCGCTCCTCAACTTGCATTTGCAACTAGAAAAGGACCAGGTCCCACACTGGGGAGTGGGAACCCTAGCCACCTTTGTTGGTCCCTCACCTTTGCGCATGGCAGAAATGCAACTGTTCCCTGGATAAGTAACTCCAACTTTGGAGGGCTAGAGGAAGCATGCTTCAACTTGGCCTGCTTTGTGGTGAGGAGTGGTGTGCCTTCTCAGGCCTTGACACTGATGTTCAGTGACATTTTCTAGGATGAGGTAAAGTACGCAGATGTGGTTAGCTCTCCCCTCACTTGGGCAGCAGTGACTTTAAGCGCACTGTTTACCTCTGTGTGTGCCCAGGGACAGCCTTCATCCCTGGTCTTATATCTCCTATACATTACCTTACAGTCATCTTTGATAGCCAACAAAGAGAGACAGGGCCAAAGTCCTTGGAGTTTGTAAATTACATGCCTAATATATCTCAAAATACCAACTTCAAGTCATGTGGAGTTTTTTTTTTTTTTTTTTTTTTTTTTTTTTTTCTATCTAGGGTCCCTGTAGGAAGTCTGTTGTACTTCCTGCTTCAGAGGAAATCCGAAAGAGTCAATGCCTGAGAAGAAAGGTGTCTTTGAGATCAAGGTCAGCCCCAGACAGAAGATGCAATGACAACTTAAGCATTGTTTATTAGGAGAACAGTTTTTAATTAAATATTTTCAATCAAGAGTGAGTCTCAGGGAAGTGGTGTACATGTTTATTTTCTCTTCTGGCATCAATGCTCTGTTGAGGAGCTATCCAATTTAGCTTCAATCTGAGAGAATGGACAATGGTCTGTGTTCCTCCAGCTGGCTTATTTTACAAGCATTAACGAACAATTAGCCAACACTGGCACCCCTTCCCTCTGTAATCCTGCAGTAGGATCACTAATCTCTACCACTAGCAGCTAATGATGAAGGTCTCTTAAGCTGAGCCTCTCATCCCAGCCAGTTCTTAACACTTGCATAAGTATGCTTTCTGAGGACGGGAGCCCCCTACTGCTATGCAGCCCAGGAACAAAAGCCCAGAGACATTTTTGAAGCGGCTGCTGTTCAATCAGACTTCTATGCTCCTGTTTGCCTTCCTCCTACAACAAACACCAGTGATCAGCAGAGGGCTCTGGGGGTCACGGAGGGCTCTGTGCTTCAGAGAGCATTATACAACCCCCATGTGCACAGGCAGACACCCTAAAGTGGGATGGAAATGTGGACTAAATAGAATCAAACAGCATTTCTCCATGAGTCAGCTTTGATTTAGCATTGAATAACACTGTGTTTGAGACTACATTGTCATTAAAAATGTATATGGGAGAGGCAGATTTATCAAGAAACAGACACAGGGTAAGTCTTCGGTTCTCTGAATTTAATGGACCTTATATCCAATTGTCTCTCTCTAGTGGGGCAGAAAGCAATCCACTGTTTCATTAGAACTCCTCTGTAGGGTCAAGATTTGAAGAAAATGCAGGGTCAGGACAAAAAAAAATGCAAGAAACCCAACTGTAGAGTGGTAGAACCCCAGGATAATAGCCTAGCTCAGGGTGCTGGTCTTTTGAAACTGCTTTTTTCAGACTTGTGCGACTTCCTGGGAAATATCACAGTGCTAGAGAAGTTTGGAGGGGGGAGCTGGATCCCAAGAATTACTTGTGGGAGGCAGTTTTGGTGGCAAGGATGCTAGTGGGCTTCAGGAGTTAGAGTGGAAGGAACAAGATGGGGCAGAGGCAGGCACAAAGCTCACAGGTACTGACTGTAAACCAAGCAGTAAGAGAAACTGAGCCACAGCTCGGCTGGAAACCTCAGAAGGCTGCTGGTGTGTTAGGAAGAATCAAGTAAAAGCAGCCACAGTCCCAGGATGGGTGGAGAGGGGACACAGCTCCTAAGATGTAGGATCTGATGGGGGAGGCAGGTAGCAAAGGGAAGCAGACATGGCTCTCTGATGCAGCGTCTCCATCACTCAAGTGCCCTGCTCCCCACATCTCTTGGCATGTAAGGAACTTGGAACTCTCCTTCCCTAAAAAAAAAAAAAAAAAAAAAAACAAAAAACAAAAAGCAAAAGAAGCAAAAGGCAAGCTATTCAGCAACAGTTACTGCAAATGACTCCCCCTCCCCCACATCAGTCACATCTCTGTTTAATTTTCCCATCAGAATGCTGAGACATGACTTCCTTCCCCTCTGACATTCAGAGTTGCAGCCCTGGAGAGCGGAAGGAGTGGACAGACTGGGAGACTGACAGCCTGGAAGCCGAGTCCTATTCACAGCCAGTCGCTGACCCTCATGTGATCCTGTACAAGTCACTTAACCTCTCTGCCCTTGTGCTTCCTACGTATTCCACCAAGACAAAGCTACCTGCCCCTCCCTACCTCTGCAGCCCAGAGGTTGAGCGAGCGAAATCTGCAAAACATTTGAGAAAGCCATTTGTTAATGTGAGGCTCAATCCATGGAAAACTCAGCAGAAGACCCATCCTGTAATGGCACAGTAAAAAATAAAGATAGATTATAAGACAGGAAAGTCCGGAAGCCAAAAACCCCACCACAGTGAATTTGGTACTCATGAGGTTTCAAAGCAGGTCTTGGCCAAAGAATATTTACCTTTTTCGTTCCTTTTGGAATTGCTGAGTGATCTGTTTCATTTAAGTAAGTGTTGGAATAAGAGAGGTAAAGTTTGTTGTTTATTAATCCCCAGTTTGGAAAATAATAAGAGATCATTCATCTTTGCACTCTTAAATATATGGTCTTCGCTGCCTCATGAATGAAGCCGGGCTCATCCCTCGTCTGTGTCTCCTCACATGCCTGTTCCCACAGTCTCCTCGATATGTCCCACTTTTTCACATTTCTATCAAAGACTCACCCATCCCTCCCACAAAGGAGCCTGTACATGTTTGTAGGAATTACAGTTTCATGGACCACACCCATGAGCGTTTATCTCACTGTGTGTTTGTGTATGTATATCATAGGTGTATAGTGTGTGCATGTGTGTGCCATGTGTCTAGAGGCCAGAATCCTGTTCTATTACTGTCTGATCCATTCCTCTGTAATAGGGTCTCTCTCTGAACCTGGGAGCTAGCCCAGTAGTAAGAAGCCTGCGTGATTCTCCTGCTTTTCCTTCATAGCTCTGGAGTTAATGGGGTCCATGATGGGCTGTTATTGTAGGTGCTAAAATCAAACCCAACCCATGACACACATGCAAAGCAAGTGCTCTTTTTATCACCCTCCAGCCAAGCAGACAATTTTTTTCATATTTCATGTCTAAAACTTTCTTATGAATTTGTAAAGCTACCGTCCACCACTGAGCCATCTCTACTTGCTAAGGCTGGTAACGCAATCTCTGGATTTAAACAACTGTTGAACAAAATATAAGTGATCTACCAAGTAATAAGTCAATGCACAAACCAGAGATCAACTGATTTTAAAAAGCAAAAATTATGTCTATGAGTATGTACCACGTGCGTGCCTGGTTTCTATAGAAGCCAGAAGAGGGCATCGGATCCCCTGGAACTGGAGTTACAGATAGTTGCGAAACACCACATGGGTGTTAGAAAGTGAACTCATGTCCTCTGTAAGAGCAGCCAGTGCTCTTAACCACTGGGCCACCTCTCCAGTTCCTCCACTGATTCTGGAGCATTCATGTGTGTCAAGGACTGTCATGGGTCTTCTCTCAATACAGACACACACATACATCCACACATGTGATGGAGACCCAAACATACACACATGTAACACAGATGTACACTTACATACACACATGTGCAAAGTAAAGGTAAGGTATTTGTACTTTCTAGAAGCTTCCAAACTGGTGGGGAAGGCAAAGCTTCTGTATCCAAGCCAAGCAAACATGCTAACTTATCTCATGTTGATGTGACCAGAGGAAAGAGATGACCAGCAGCCAAAGTGATTCTACGACATCCTCTGTCCCTCCACCCTCAGCCTTCTCCACACTCAAGCTCACCCAGTCTGATGGCTCCCATTCCAGTTAAACTTTGCCAGCCAAACCATGAGGCCTACACACCTAGGTGTTACTACACAGAAAAAACATTGTTACCTTCTAAAGTGGAAGGACAGACAACGTATGCAGCCTCACTTAGGAAAGGGTACTAAACTTAGGGGAAGTTCTTGGGAGAAGAGTGGAGAAATCCCAGGTCTTTCTGTGTGAACTTGGACCCTTCCATGTTGTTCCAGAATTTTTCCTCATCTCTGCCTTCACTGACTTGGCTAACCTGCCCATTGACTCCATGAATGGGGGGTTTCAGACTAGAAGGAAAGTAAAATACACGTATATTATCAAAATGAAGAATGTGTTAGGTGCCTTACAAGATGCAAATGGAGTACTTAGCCAGGAAGGGTCAGGAAAAGTCCTTTTAGTGAGAATGTGCACTGGATTGCAGAGATGATAGATAGATAGATAGATAGATAGATAGATAGATAGATAGATAGATAGATAGATAGATAGATGAATAGATGAATAGATGGATGGATGGGTAGATGGATGGATAGATGGATGGATGATGGATGGATGGACAGATAGACAGATGGATGGATGGATGGATGGATGGATGGATGGATGGATGGATGGATGGATAGAAAGGAACAGGACTTGGAAGCAAGAGGACACAGCATTACCAAAATCAGAGAAGAGGGGAAAGCCCATGTGTACACAGAAGGAAAAAAATCAGCATTTCTGAAGGTGATAGACAAATAAGGAGTTAGAGGAAAAGATACAAATGAGAACATGAATGGAGGTGTTGAGGGAACGAATTCATTGTCAGGGTAACGAGGAGCCAACAGAAGCTGCTCAGAGAAGCAGCCTGGCTGTTGATGCTGAGTAAGAAGAGTAAGACCCAAATCTCCAAGCAAGTGCTTCCTTACTTTGACTGGTGGGCTCCGAGCACACCAACACGCTACCTTCACGTTCTGTGGCCTTCGCTTGCCTTCCCTTTAGAGCAGAGCTTGTTGCTTGTGTGCGGTGGCTCTGGGATGTTCTCACTCTGTCTTGGCTGTGTCATGTCATCAACCTAAAAATAGATGCTAATTAACAAGGTTATTTCTAACTTACGTTGTTAAAAGACAGGAAGTGGTGATGAATTGCAGAGTATGAAATTAACCAAGGACAGAACCAAATTCCAGTTCGAAATTCCCACCTTGCCAATATTCGATTCACTAAATAGCGTCTGTTTTTCTAAACCAGACAGTCATTATCCAAATTTCCTCTCCCGGATGTGATAATATAGTGAGATAAGACATGCCCCAACAGAACACAAATTGGCTTTTGGAGTCTAGATGCTACGAGGAGTGTTGGGATGGGCAAAGCAAATATCTCACTCTATTATCTGCTGTCTCTGAACCAACAGATTACATGGTTCACTGGCTAGCTGAATAACTTTTAGACAGTTTGCTCGTGTGTATTGACACATATGCCAGAGAAATATATTAACAGCTGAGAAACAGCTGTAAAAATTACATACTGAGGTGGGTAGACAGGAGCAGTGCTCACTCCATGTATGTTTCCGTGAGGGAGACAAAAGTTTCATATGACAAAAGAAGTAGACAACATACACACGAGCATCCAGACGTGATGCAGCCAAGGGAACATCACAAGATCTCCCAGGGGCCTCTCTCATGTCTCTGGGACACGGCTTTAACGTGAAATCTTTGTAACACTAGTTCTAATATACATGTTTGCATTTCCCACTAGGAAATGGAGGTCTTTAGATAAAATAAGCTACTGTTTGTGTTCATTCACTCACTGTAAGAACAATGGACATGTTCCAACTTATGCTTTTCCTTAAATAATGAAATGTTTATTTCTCTGCTCAACTTTAATCTCCTCTCCCAGTCACATGCATGTCTCACAAAATATATTAACAAGCAGGAGATTTTTCTAATTACAATGATGTTGTCATTGTTTTTTAAAAAAAAAATTGATAGAAAACTTACAGAAATTTTTCTTCAGACAAATGCTGGCCATTGCTCTGCAGGATTGCAGACTGAATTTATATAGGAAGATGGACAGACAGACATCCTCAGTGCCGTGTTGCCCTGGCATTCACAACAGCAGTAACCACTCGTATGCAGGCTGGGGTACTATGTACTCTATCTCCTTTCAAAGACTCAGAGACACCAGCCACCCCTCCTAGAACACCATCTTCCCAACCCTTCTCTTTCTTTCTCAAGGCTGTCCCCATTTGAAACCCAAGATATATTGGGGTTCTCCAAGGGTCCATCCTGGCATGTTGGGGTTCTCCATAGGTCCATCCTGAATGCCTTTCTTATCTACTTTGCTCATTAACCTTTGGGTCCCATAGTCTCAGTTATAGGCCCCGAGTCCTAAATATGTAGCATCTTTGCTTGAAGTGGAGATAACTTATCTTCAGTTCACATTTGACACACAGATGACTCTCTCAATGTAAGACATCTGTGACCCTCTCCTCCAAAGCCTTCTTTCAGTGCCCAATCCCAGGACCGCCACTCAGACAGGCATAGACACCCTTCCACTCAGGCAGGTACAGACTCTAACGGATGGCCTTGACACACCGTCCTCCCCAGTTTACCTCTCACTCCTGTGTTTGTCCTTCCATCACAGCTCTCTTCCGACTGTTTCTATGGCTTCTGTCCCTGAAGCCATTGTGACTGGCTCAGCGATCCCCTTCCCCAGGGCTACACCTTCCTTACAGTGTGGTAAAACATACTATCTTAAAATACAGGTATCCACTTATCCATAGCCTGAAGGTCTTCAGAGCACCACACCCATTGCTTTGAAACACTAGTCTTTGATAGACTTTTGCTTGGTCTTTCTCCCGTGTCTCTCCTGGCCTTCAGCCCCGTTACAATTCACCTTCCATGCCCTCTGGTGGGCATTGGCCTGCGGTGCTCTCCCCACTCTTGAATGCCTTTTACACTTTGCTTACTTCCTAGAATCCAGTCCTCACCCTCCCCGTTTAGTCTCCTTGTTTCTACTTGCTTTTTGAACTCTATCCTTAGGGCACTTTCCCTTAACCCTGAATTCCTACACAAACTACTCCATGCCACTTCAGACTGAGTCAGAGCTCTGACTCTCTTCAGGGTTCTGGGACATGTAGAGAGCTCTTTGTAAGTTTAGGTTGATGTTGGCTGTGGGGTTGCTTGCTGTCTTGATTATGTTGAGATATGTTCTTTGTATCCTTAGACTCTCTGGGACTTTCATTTTGAAGGGGGTGTTGGACTTTTGCCAAAGGCCTTATCTACACCTGCTGAGATGGTGGGTGGCTTTTGTCTTTCACTCTGTTTATTACTGTATTGAATTATATGTGTCAAACCATCCCTGCCTCTCTGGGATGATGCCTACTTGGCCATAATGGATAATTATTTTTTATGTGTTTTTGCATTTGGTTTGCAGGTATTTTAATAAGAATTTGAGTTAGGGAGAATCTGATAGGAGTTGGAGAAGGAGAGGCTATGATCAGAATATATATTGTATAAAAATGTTTTCAATAAAAAGATAGATGTTAAAATATTTCTTCCTTTATTGGCTCTCCTCATATCACGTTGTTGCTGGGTTTGAGTATGTTGACCAAAATCGCCATTGCTTGTGGGTCACCTGCTTTCCATTGTTCTTTCTTCAAAGGGACATAAGCAGATTGCTAGCAGGCATAAGTAAAGAATTCTAATTATAGGCATAAATTTTTGCTATTTTTTGCCAAACTCCCATCCACTCCAGCCTAATGCCCATTTCACCTGGTACCCAGGAAGCACGTATTCCTGGTCACTTTCATCTTTGCATTGAATACCGATAGAAAATTATATAAAGGAATTCTATGAAGAAATGTCTTTTCTATGACTTCAGAAATTAAAATGATTGATTTCCAAGCTTTATGGCAGTGTCTTTATTGCGACACGTTGCTGGTGCCATTTTTCAAAGCCAAGTCTTGGCTAAGTTTAGGAACCAGTTTCCTTTCCTTTTTGTCTGCTTACCTGACCAAGCTGCAGTCACAAAGACCATCTGTAGGAGCTTGGCCTGGTTGCTATGGCAACCAGCCTAATTTTAAGCATTCTTTGATATCTTCCTTTGGAGTATTTCATCTAACAAGATGCTATACCTGAGGAACATCAAGCTCACCTTTTCTGATTAACTCTGAGAAAATGAAGACACTGGTCCTGAAGGGGTCCAGAGAGACAAACCTTCTGTGTGCGAACGTCACTGCCAGAGCTACACTCTGAGCAGTCTCTGTCCTCTCAAGGTAGGTGACCACAATCATAGTGAAATACTGGCAGGAAAATTCCTGCTTCTTCCAGCTCATCCCCTCTAGCTGGATCTCAAATGCATGGCAGACTAGCTGTATAGTAGCCCACACTTCTGTTGAGTTACACCTATCATTTGAGGTGTGAGATTTGGAAAACTTCTTACTGTGGGGTAAGAGACTAGATCCTTTGTGGCCTAGTAAAATAGTAATAGCAAGCACACTTCTACCATTAACAAATTTTGAGTTTACTTGCATTAAGTTGTATGGTATTTAAAAGCTTGGCATAAATCTTAAAGGTAAGGCAGATATTTATTTTAAGTATTAAAATACTATACATAAAACAGAGCCCCATATGATTGGCTACATTCCCCCCCATATGTCCAGTTGAAAGCAGGAGACAGCAGAAGTACCTGCCATAACTGGGAACTCTGGGAATGGGCAGAAGAGGAAGACAGGCTCTGTCGTAAATCCATCAGAAGGCGTGGTTATCAAGCACCTGTGTGGTATGGAAAACACAGAGGAACAGGCACATTTCTGTCTGAAGTGCCTCAAAGAGCTAATAAGAACTTCAAAAAATGGACATGGGGGTTGGAGAGATGGCTCAGTGGTTAAGAGCACCTCCTGCTCTTCCAGAGGACCTGAGTTCAATTCCCAGCAACCACATGGTAGCTCACAACCATCTGTAATGGAAGCCGATGCCTTCTTCTGGTGTGTCTGAAGACAACTACAGTGTACTCATATAAATGGAATAATTTAAAAAAAAAAAAGAACTGAGGGTAGAATCCCTGGATACAATAGGGGAAATGGTTAGTAAGCTTTGGAGAAACTGAGGAAGAGATGTTTGTACTACTAGCCCTTTCAGGAAATCAGTTTGCCCTAGTTGGTTTTTGTGACTACTTTGGGAACATGCCCATAAATCAAGGATGGTTGTGTTTGCTGCCCCTAGCTGTCCTAACACAAGCACTTTTGGTTCCTAGAAAGAGGTCATGTGTCTGAGATTATTAATTAATATAATTGAAAAAACCCGTACCACAATGTCCACCAGGTAAGTGTCCATTAACTTGAAGCCCAGTTAGTGAGTTCAATATCCTTGTCTGTGAGGCTCTCCAGTGATGCTTCCCTTAAAAATACCTGGTAGTTAGCATGGTGGTTGCCCAAGGGCTGTGAGTCACGCAAGATCGCACGCACACACGCATGTATTTTCTTATGCTAGGTCCACTCTGCCCACACAGGTTACACCAAGTAGGACCACCCTATCTTTCAGTTCTCACCATGGTGATTCTGTTTCTCTGAGGATAACACTTGAACTCCCTGCCACCCAACCATGTTCATATAGCCCCTCATCTGTAAGAGCCTTCTACAGTCGCTCTCAAAGCTAAGCTTAGTTTAGGACTATCATAAATTCCTGCCTTTTTTTTTCAAAATGAATTTATCGTGCCAATTCAAATATGAAATTAACTTTTTAACATTGAGAAAGGAGTCAAGTAATTAAATTATAAGCACTTCTTAGAGTAAAGCTTGCAAAATTCATTGCTAAAAAGCCATCCCACTCCAGGCTTTCTCTCTAGAGATCTGTCAACACGCAGAATCTCTAGAGACCCTGCCTGCCGTGGAGCAGCTCTGCCTGAGGATGTGGCTTGGCTCTGACAAAAAGCCACACGTTTTTAGGAAAGGGGTGTTCTTTACTTTGTTATATTTACATTGCCTGTGACAGGTTGCAACTTTGGATATCGCAGTTATCCTAAGATACCTGAGAAGTTAGTAATGGAGATGACCATCTATCTTCCCAAGGTTGATATCTGGATTTAAATTACGCTTATATGCATGCTTTACTCTTGTTGTATCATATAATTAAACAGGCAAGTCAGTCATTTGTGAAGTGTTTATTTTTTTTTTTTATTTATCCCTCACTGTGCTGCAAACACTATATAATTATAAATCGCAGGAGCCCTGGCCTCAGCACACTCACACTCTAGAACAAACTGACAGCAGCTCTTGCTTCCATGGGGTGTGAGCAGACACAAGCTGGTCAAATGGTCAAATAGTTAAGCATTCGGCAGCCTCAGAGAAAATGTAACCCAGATATTGAAATACGGTAGTTTGGGGAAGATAATTATTCAAGTATGAAATTAACTTTTAAACACCATGAAAGGAGTCAAGTAACTAAATCATACACACTTCTTGGAGTCAAATTTGGAAAATAAAAATCTTAATTGCAGTTTTGTTTCTATTGCTGTGATTAGAAAATAATAATAATAAACTTGACAAAAGGCAACACAGGAGCAAATGGATCATTCTGTTCACAGCTCCAGGTTCCAGTCTGTTACAGCAGGGAAGTCAGAGCAGGAAGACTTTAACATCCCATCACATCCCAACCATAGTCAGCAGAGAGAAAGGAAAACGGCTTAGCACTCAGCTCTATCCACTCTCACAGTCCAGAGCCCCTAACTAGGGAGTGGTGCTGTCTGCCTTCAGACTAACTCTTCCCTCGCCAAATGAATACATCTCTGGAGTAACTGGAAACTTGATTTTTAGCTAATTGCACATCAGTCAAGTTGAAAATCATTATTAGCCATCACCAGTCCACCCCTGTCAACTTGACACCCAGTCACATCTCCTTTTGACTTGTTTAATTTCCACAGGAAAACAATAACCAGGCCGTGGTTCCACCTCACTTGATATAACTGTCCTACACACAACTTTGGTATTTTTCCCAGAATAGGTGGTACCCGTGAAAAGTGAGCAGTAGCTGAGACACAAGAGATTTCCAAGCAGACAGAAGAATAGGAAAAAACAAACAAACAAGCAAAACAAAACAAACGAACAAAAAACATAGGCTAGAACGGCAAGACTGAGATCAACCAGAGCCCATACCAAATCTCCTCCTTCCTCCTTCCTCCTCCTCCTCTCCCTCTCCCTCCCCCTTCCTCCTCTCCCCTCTTCTTCCCCAACTTGTGGCATCAGCAGAAGCCTTTGTCAACACTCCAGTCTAAAAGCACATCCACCTACTCCCTCCCTCAACTGGGATTACACTGCCCAACACATTACATGCAACGGGATCTTCTGTCCTTGCGAACTTCTCCAAGACCACTCATTCTCCTCAGGACACTCGAGAGGGTGGGTGCTTAGAAAACACAGCCACCCCTAGGACATTGTGAGTACTTGCAGACTCTATGGAAAAGGACAATTTCAAATCCCAGGAAGACACTTAGTTTTCCTTCATGGTTTTCAGCTCAGTGTGGCCCTATGTGGGTGGGGGAAGAATGGCAGCCATAATGCTTTTCTATGGAAAGGGTCGACAGAGTGAAAGTGGGCTACGTGAGCTATATGAGCCCCACTGAGTACGGCTGCCATGTTACTAGGAAAAACTAATGTCTCTTCCCCATGAAACTATGTGGGGAGCAAGCAGATGGGTCGCACTGGAATATCCAGTGTAGTCCTATCGACGACACGTTTGTGAGAGGCAAAGACACACCTGCGCTTAAACCCCTTTGGTCGTTACCTCTGACCACGATCTCCTGTCGCCATTCTTTGTTCTGTGTTTGCACGGGCTCATGTCTGGGTTTACTGTTTGCTATCAACCACACAATCAGTTATAGGTCAGGCAGTACCCCGGGAACTGTAGGTATGGCAGAAGCAACACAAGAAAGAGTCTTCCCACGGAGCTCGGTGTAGCTAAATGTGTTAAATTCTGGTCCTCCCCTTCTCGAAATTCTGGTTAAACTCTGGTCCTCATGGCATAGTCTATTGACAAGGATCCTTTCAAAGAATGACTACTTCCCTCTCTGCTTTAAGTTATCCTAAGGTTATAGTAGGAAAATAGTAACAGGATTTTTGTTAATATAACAATCTGAAAAGGCTTTACAAAACATATTTTGCCATAAATCAAAATTACACCAGTGAAAGATGTGCTTATAACTCTTATATCAAAGGCATTGCAGTTCAAAATATAGAAGACTGTGTTTAACTGGGGCTCAAATTGTAAATAGAGTATTGGAAATGTGCCTACCTCCCACCAACACCAATCTTCTCTAGCATGACCAAGTACTTTCAATTACTGGTCCGTATCACCGTCTTTTTTATCTGAATTTTGAAGAGGTCTTCTCTTGACAATACTTTTACTCAGAGGATGAACCCAGCCCCTGCTTTCACAAGCAAAAGCACCCGGCAAACTTCGCCTTGCTTCATGCTGAACCCACCAAACTGAATCACACGGTAATTCTGCGTTTGTACAGCTTCTCGTGTACCTTGGGTTGGCCTTGAACTCTTGATTCTCCTGCCTTACTCTCCAAGTGCTGGGATTACAGGTTCACTTCACCACGTCCACCTTAACACTGGAAAGTTTCGATGGATGTTTTAGATGAGAAAGAGTGGGTGGAGTTGCCTCGTCATGAAACAGCTGTCTCTAGCCTAGCAACACCACTGGGCTGTCTCTAAGAACAGCAGGCATGCACTCACTCACCAGTGGATAAGTTGATCTCAAGGAAGAAGAGAGAGAAACCATGGTTACCCCAGCCTAGGAGGAACAGAAAGGTGCCTAGTAGCTGCATGGATGTAGTTTGGTGAAAGGAAAAAGTCCTCAAAATCTCTAGCACAGTAGTCAACTGTGGCTAACACCAACTGGTTATGTCTGCACTAAATTGGCATGGATTTGAATGTTATACACACAGAGAAATTACATAGATATCACAGTTATCCTTACCAAGTCATTATGCATTTTTACATGTGTATCAAACTATCTTACTGTGTCCAGGTGATGACCCATACCATGGTCATCACCACAGCTAAAGCCTGGTGGATGACATACTGCAGTAACTATGGGCCATGAGTGCTGATATTAGCGTGTGCTTGATCTAGGTCACAAGCGGTAAAATGTGGAGCCTTGTTCCTCTTAGATCTCCAAGCTTTCATTTTTCTCAGTGTATAATGGAGGTAATAAAGTTATTGAGGGGATTAAATAAAGAGTACAGGGCACAAAGTAAGAATTCAATCAACAGTAGCTATTATTAAATCCTTAATAAACACTTACTGGTTGAATAGTCTATAGTAAATGGCAAGGTCCTGCAGCTAATTTCTGAGCTTAACTGCCATCCGTCTGTTCGAATCCTGTGTCCTCTTTCTGTACCATTAGGAGCCATTGATACAACAGATAGCTGTTTCTGCTGGTTAGCCAGTCTCTGCCTCAGAAAAAAAGCCAACTCCCTGCTTTCATTACCCACTGCAGCTTTGTAGAGGTTATGCTCACAGACTGTCCTGTCCAAAGGTATAGCCAGTGTCTGTGAACATGGCTAAAGTAAGCTGTAACCCCAAGAACAAGATGATAAACTTAGTCCATGATAGGAAGAAAAGAAGAGACAAAAAGGCTTGACAAAACCACAAATGTATTCTGTATTTTGAAAGTTGTAAGTGCTAAAGAAACCATGATTCAATCTTATGGTGTCAAGAAGAATTAACTTAAAGACTATAAGCAAGAAAATATAAGACTGACAAAGTGAACCTCTCATTTTGGTGGGGTAGGAGGAACGAGAGGAAGGTGAAGATAGAAGAAGGTGTACTGGTTTCTTCTCGGACCAAATATACCCAAGTGCCATATTGTGGAATCCATTTCTTCCCTTAGCCATAGGCCAGTGAATTTGGGCTCCTACCTGCTACACTGGCCATTTCCCAGTTCCCTGACAACACGGATTGGGTCAGAAATGGGAATTAACCCAATTAAACAGAATTAAGATGGGGAAAGTTGAGTTGTATATCCCTTGCAACATAAAGAGTCCTCACTGGTCCAGGCCACAGCTACACAGAGATTCCATCAGTGAAGCAGACATTTAAAGACAGAGGTAAAGGTCACGTGGAGCTGAATGTGAGGATGGATCTGTTGGGCAGGGAATTGAGCTCAGTGGTAGAACACTTGACTGGTGTGTGCAAGGCCCTCGATTGACTGGTTTCCCAACACGGGGGGAGGAAAGGTGCTGGGGGGTGCTCTGTTCAGTGAACATGGATGGAATTAAAATATTAAATGCCTAAATAAGAAGAAACTTGAAAAATGGTAATATTAGCAAAATAGCCCTCTATTTTTAGAACAGAAGAGCAAGTAGCGAAAGTTAATTATTAATTAGTAAATAGCAAATAGAAAATACAGTTATTAATAAAGACTTTAAAACATAAGTAATAAATATATCAAAGAACCAAGGTAAACTATACCCAAATAATCTAATGAAGCATTATAATGACAACCAAATAGAGATCACAATAGAAGCATATATACATATGTAGATGTATATGTGCATATATATGAATTATATAATGTGTAAATAGATATCATATATAACATGTAAATGTATAACATATATGGCATATATAACATATTTTTATATGTTATATATAACATATATTTTATATGTTTGCATATAGCATTTATTTGATATATGTTCATATATATATAATATGGATCACATAAAATTCTCAAGTTTAGAAAAGAGAACTGAAGGAAAGAGCTGTGCAAGAGTGCGCTCAGCAGCAGGTCTGAGAGGAAAAGGAAATTCAAAGAGAGTTCAAAAGGAGTTATCTAATCCAGAGAACTTAGTCCTACAGAGACAAGTCAGGGAAAATAAACAGACATCCACAGATCTGTATTGGCCTTGCTGATGGATGTGTAATGGACTCTGGAGGAAAAACCGAAGGGAGATGTACCTGAAGTCATCATAAATGAAAATTCCCAAATCAGAGGAACACATTAACATACTTAAGAACCTCAGCAAGTTCCTAAGAGGACACCTGAAAGAGACGCAGACCTAGAGACAACATAATCGGGCTGTGGATGGTCACAGACAATGAGAAAGCCTGGAAATACTCGGGGAAGCCTTGTATTCAGAGCACCAGGGTAACTCTCTGCTCATTAATAAAACAGTGTAGACCAGGAAGCATTTGAATGACGTATTCAAATTCCCCAAAAGAGAAAAAAAAAACTCAACCCAGCATTCTATATTCTACAAAACTGTCCTTCAAAATAATGGCATGTTAAATATATTCCCAGGTGAACACACACTGAGAGATTCATTTCCAACACACCTCAAAGAGATCCTGAATGTAGATTCTAAAGATTGAAAGAGGGTATTGCCAAACAGGAAGTGAAACCATCCAGAAAATTAAATCAAACAGCAAGGAGAAGAGATAATTAATGAAACCAGGATTTATTTATTGGAAAAAATCAAGAAAATTAACAAAACTTCCTGTGGCTAGATTATCCATGAAAATAATGTTAAAGACAAATGTTAACAAAACCAGGACAAAAATGACAAATATGTCAAAAATAGAAATAAATTTGGAATTCAGTTATTCCAAGGAATAGATGAGAGAGGTAAATTTCAGGAAAAAGCTACAAATTCCTAAAACTATCTCCACCATAACAACTGTTTCCTGATGCTCTTACATATATAAAAGAAAAGACGAGTAAATATTAAAACCTCCCTGCATAACGTCCACCAGCTATCCGTTAAAGGCTTTCAGAAAATAGGGGATGAGTTTTCCAGTTGTCTCATTAAGCTAGCATTGCCCTGATAAACCAGAAAGACTTCACAGGAAAAGACAATGAGAATCCAGAGATACACAAGGGGATCTAACATAATTGTGGAGAAGTTACCTACAGAATGACCAACAGGCCAAAGATCAACTCGCAGGATGCACTCATTAACAAAGGACAACTGATATACCTTTGCTTGTACTGACACCAAAAATGCATTTCACAAAACTCAGTATTCATTCATGACTAAAAACAAACAACAAAAACCCTTTGACAAATTAGAAAGGATGGAAGGAAAGATTGCTTCGGTAAGCAAAGGCTGGCTGCTAAGATCAAGAAGCAGGCGATGGTGGCTATTTGTATTACTTCTGACATACATCACACTGGATGTTGTAGAGGGTACAGCCAAGCAAGAAAAAGAAATCAATCGAATATCTTAGTGAAATGAAAAAATTAGCTCTCCTGTTTGGATGATGGTTCCATGTTAAAAATTTTAAAATCTTCTAGAAATCTTTTAAAACTCTGCTGAAACTAACAAATAAGACTTACAAGACCACAGGACACATGGATAATATACCAAGAAAACTAATTAATCGCAGTTAATTAAAAATAAACTTAAGAAGGCAATTTCAAGTTGATCGTGGCCAAGTAGGCCTACAACCTCAGCACTGCAGACTTAGAGAAGGGGGTGGGAAGGGGGAAGAAGGAGGAGAAGGAAGAAGAGGAGAAGGAAGAAGGGGAGAAGGAAGGGATGAGAAAGAGGAGGAGGGAGGAGCAAAAGGAGGTGGAGGGGAGAGGGAGGAGGGGGAAAGGAAGAATGAGGAGGGGAGAATGAGGAAGGAAGAAGGAGGAGGGGGAAGGAGGAGGGAAGGGAGGAAGAGGGGAGAAGGAGGGGAGGAAGAGGAAGAGAACAAAGAGAGGAAAGAAGAATAAGGGGAGGACTGAGGAGAGGGAAGGGGGAGGAGGGAAGAAAGAGAAAGGGGAAGAAGATGGGAGAAGGAAAAGGGGGGGGAATGAGCAAAGAAGAGGGGAGGAGGAGGGGAGAAAGAGGAGGAAGAAGGGAGGGAGGAAGAGGAGGAGGAGAACAAAGAGAAGTGAGGAGGAGGGGGAAGAGGGGAGGGAGAAGTAGAAGAGGAAAGGAATAAAGGAAAAAAAATCCATGGAGGAATATGAAAAACAAAAAGGAGGGAAACTTCAAAAGCCTATAAACATTTCTAAAAGAAATTTTACTATAATTCAGAAAATATTTAGAATGCATTATTAATATTTAGAACCATTTTCCTATGCATTGGAAGGTTTGATATTTCTAAGATAACAATTCTTCTTTCTAAAGTAATATGTCAACATAAACTTAATCAAAACTCCATTAAGAACTTTACAAAAATTTTTTATCTTATGTAGATAGAAACACAAAGAATCAAGGCCAGAGTCCTGCAAAACAAGTCACCTGATTCCAAACAATGTGAAGCCACAGTCCCAAGGCTGGTAAGGACAGACACACAAACTCTAATGAAGACTAGAGTCTAGAAACATACTTCCAAACCACGAGCCACAAGGTCATTTGGTAAGTCAATGGCATGTTCTCAACCAATACTGCTGGAATAATTAGCAAGCATATGATAAAAAGCAAAACTTAGGTTATTTATAATTATATTCATTTATTTTCCTGTGATGTTTTCCCTGCATATGTATCTGTGCACCACATCCTTGTCTGCTGCCCATGGAGGCCAGAAGAGGGCATTGGATCCCCTGGGACCATGGCTGATGTTTGTGAACAGCAATGTGGATCCTGAGAACTAACCCCAGGTTCTCTGGAAGAGTGTTCAGTGCTCTTAATGCCTGCACCATCTCTGCAGCTCTGCCTCTGACCTTTGGGAGGGGGACAGCAACAGGACACCTAGATTGTCATCTCCCACACCCCCACATGCACAAGCCTAACTTAAAATGGATTGCAGATCTAAGTATTAGATTTGAAATTAAAACTTCATAAGGAACGGAGAGGCATAAGTCTTTGCAAGCCGTGCAGCAGACAATGCTTTCATAAATATAACATCAAAAGCAAAATCCATTCAGGGGGGAAAAAAAAAGAAATCTTTTGTTCTCCCAAATGCTATTAATAAAATGAGAAGTCAAGCCACAGACTGACCACAAAAGACTTTCGCACAGAATATAGGAAGAACTTTAATGAGTCAATAATAAGACAAAAAGGTTGAGTGGATAAAGGAGTCGAATGAGCAATTCACTGAAGCAGATACATGAGTGCAACATGCACATAAAAGGACCCTAAAGCACTGCACCATTAGTCATCAAAGACAAACTAAAATGGGTGCACATGCTCAGTCTAGGACCTGTGCTACCCCTAGGCTGTCACTACACATTCATTAAAATAGCTGCTGTCACAAAGGGCTGTGGTCACATCTTTAGTCCCAGCACTGGGGAAGCAGAGGCAGGAGGATCTCCATGAGTCTGAGGCCAGCCTGGTCTACAGAGTGAGTTCCAGGACAGTCAGGGCCACACAGAAATTTTGGTGGGTGGGAGGGAGGGAGGGAGGAAAGGAAGGAGGGAGGGGAAGAGGGGAAGGGAAGAGAGAGGAGAGAGGAGGTTATAAGAGAGGAGGTTATAAGAGGGGAGGGGAGGGGGAGCAAGAGGGGAGGGGAGGGGGAGCAAGAGGGGAGGGGAGGGGGAGCAAGAGGGGAGGGGAGGGGAGGGGAGGGGAGGAGAGGAGAGGAGAGGAGAGGAGAGGAGAGGAGAGGAGAGGAGAGGAGAGGAGAGGAGAGGAGAGGAGGAGGAGAGGAGGAGGAGAGGAGGAGGAGAGGAGAGGAGGAGGAGAGGGAAAATAGTGATGAAGTGCTAACCATTAACCAAGGTGTTAAGATACCAGACCCCATGTAGATTGTTATGGCCATTCTGGGAAACACTTGTCACTTGTCTTCAAGTTAAACAGAAACCTTCCATAGTCCTTAACAACCACCAACTCTTAGAGAGGTACCTACCAAGGAGAAACTGGAATGATTGGATGCACAGAGGTCCTTATATGAGCATCCACAGCCCCATTACTTACAATGTGGAAAGCCTGGGGTAAGGGGCACTCAAAATGCCATCGGTGGGGAACAGATAAACCAGTGTAGTATGTCCGTAAGTGGAATGCTCTCAGCCAAGAAAAGGGCTGATCAGCACTGTGCCAAATGAGACACAGGCGGTGATCAGAGTTAACAGGCAGAGGTGGGGAAGGGGGTGGAACTGAACAAGGCTGAGGCAGAGTTCATGCCCTCAAGAGTTCATGCCTTCAAAATGAGCATGGACGCTTCCTCGGGGAATGGAGTTCCTAGGCTGAGCCAAGAGCTCAAATGAGGGTGAGAAATCCAACAGGCTGGGAGTGTCCACTTACCTGCGGAGGGAATGTTGATGCCAGTCAGTGAGCGAGTGACCTTGAATGGTAGGTCTTAGGCTGCTTTCTCCTCGAAAGCAAACGACTGGCTCAGGTAGCAGTGGAGAAAGCAAGCAATGGCGACAAGATTCGAATTCAAGATAGTCTGACTCGAAAGCCCCTGCTTTCACCTACCACATACATTGCCCAACTTCACACCTGTCAGCAGATGAATCACTGTCTAAAAATCAATGAGCTAAAGGGCACTGTTAGAGCCGTGACTCCTGTTTTTATTGTGAAGAGTATTCTTATGTGGCAAGAACTATCTGGGGTCATTCTGAACACTCCACCATCCACAACACCCCAATGTCCATCTTGTTATTCATGCTAAGAACCCCCATTTTAGGCTTTACAACCTCTTTTCTCTCATAAGATAAAAATAAGAAGTCCACTGATGTCCAGCCTTCAAGGAGGAAAAGTTACTGGGGAAGAGCAGCAAAGGGGATCAATCAGGGCTGACAATAGTGTCAGGCTGCTCACTCCTCCTTAAGCAATGCTCAGTGGGAAACAAAGGGAGTTTAAGCTAGTGGGCCTATTATTTCAGAGGCAAAGCAGTGTGGACATAATAAAGCTGCCCCATGAAAAGTAACATTAAAGCAGGGAGATGATTCAGCATGTAAAACATTTGCCAAGCAAGCAAGAGGACTGGAATTTAGATCCCCATAACTCATGTAGGTGCTAGGTGGGGCATAGCAGCCTTCTTGTAGTCCCAGTACTTGGGAGGCAGAGAGGGGATTCCTAGAGGGAAGTGGGTAGCTAAGCTGGCCAAATGGGAAATCTCTGGGGTCAAGTGAGAGACCATGCCTTAATACAGAAAGTAGAAGGTAAAAAAGATGTCAACATCAACTTTTGGCCTCTATACACATGTGCTCACACATATACTCCAGACATGTACATGAGTGCACAAGCGTGTACACACACACATGTGCACACGCACATGCACACATACATGCACATGCACGCACAGAAACCAAAAACACCTTGCCTCATAAGCAGGATAAGAAAGAGATCCAACAGGCTCCAGCTGCCAGGAGATGGTGGTGCATAGTCATGTATGCACACTGATTGGGAATTCAGCGGTAACCTTCTGTGAACCATTTATCTTATGTACTTATTTAACTAACATTCAAACTGACAAGACTCGGCTTTCTGGGCCTTCCTTTCAGACTTTTATGTGGGAATGATCAGATGGAGCTCAGCTCCCATAAACTTTGCATGTTTTTGATTTCACACACAAACTGAAGGTTAGAATTCTACTCCGTGTCCTCAGTCATTCAGGATTTTTTTTTTTTAAATCTTTGAACATGACTTCAAACCCTGCCAAAACACAACCCAAATACACACACTTCTATGTCTGTACAAATACGTAAAAGAAATGGGTATGTCAGCTTTCAATGGGTACCAGCCTAATGGAAGCTTTAACTACTGCCAGGGAACAAAGACAGCCAGAACTAACTAGGGCCGCTTTGTTCAAGGGTATGAAGACGTTCAGGAAGACGGGAGACGAACTGCACATAGCAACAGGAATAAAGCAAACATTCCTATGGCCATAGTAATCCACACCAGCTTCTCCCTGAGCTCCTGCTGTACTGATAACAGCCCCCAACCAGATTAAATACTTAATTACCCTTGTTGTGAAAAAAGTACTTATTTTGTGTCATGTCCATCAGCCTCCCAAATATAAATGTTATAATTATATGGCGTTTTGGTACTTCCTAATACAGTGACCATTTCATCTCCACAATGGTCCATCACTGCAGGCAGGGCATGCCTTGATTTCACAGAGCTGTGACTCCACAGGCCCCAGACATACTGCTTTCCTTGATGCCACTCTGCCTAAATTTCAGAATAGAGACACCCCAGTGCTGTGTACCACATACCAGCAGAGACACCTACTTAGTAAACCATATTCAAATGACCCCTACCATTCCACCATGAGTAATCTAGGGCAGAGAAAGTAGTTGATTTAATTTTGTGATCTCCAATTATGAAGCAGTTGGGAGCAACCCCAAGGAAGCTCCATAGTTCTTATGTTTTTGAGAAAATATTGCTGGACCATATCCATATCTGGCTCAGTCTATCTCTTCCCCTGCTGCCTGCATCTTTAATTCCTGCACATTGGAGGCAGAGGCAGTAGGAGCTCTGTGAGTTCAAGACCAGCCTGGTCTACAGATCAAGTTCCAGGACAGCCAGGGCTACACAGAGAAACCATGTTTTGAAAACAACAAACAAACAAACAAAAATAAATCCAGAGTCTGAAAGAGGTCATACACATTCATATCACCGGTGTCTTTAGCTCCTAACCCACTCCTTTCTCACAGCTAGGCCAGCCATTTGTCTCCACATTCGAATCTCTTTTCTGAATGTTACCCATCCTGCTGGGTCACCCTGGAAATATTGTAGTAGGTGTTACAATGTTTCCCAGGATCTTTCACGGAAACCAGACTCTCTATGATCACTTAGGACACCATTCCACTTTCAGGAGTCGGCTCGCCCAGCTCCATTCCAGCTCAAAAGCCAAAATTATCACATTTAACACAAACCAGATCTGAAGTAGCAGATCATGATGGAGGGACAATTCCATTATAAGGCCAACACTAGAGCGGTGCGGAGTCACACCAAAGCAGGCAGAGCCTGAGGCAGGACACATTCTTAGCTCACGCTCATGACTGCTGCTGTCTTAGCTTGGTCATGGCAAGCATAATGAAGGGGGAAGAGAAAGAATTAACAAACAGTCACAGCAAAGCATTCCAACACAATGCTAGAGGAATCTGTGCCATGGATACATTGTGTAACCCAGCAGCTTCTTGTTTCCCCTGGTCCATGGGATATTGAGGGAGAAGTTACAATATTAGCAAGACTGCTAGTGCTGTTTCAAGCAAGAAAGGCTCCAGACTAATACATAAAAAAAATCTTTGGGCTACAGAAACATCTACCATTAGTTTGATACTTCCATAGATGCTCTGGAAGAATTTGTTTATTTTATTATTTAAAACACTATTTATTAGACCAGCAAGTATATACTTACTTTCACTTCCTGAGAAAGCCTAGCAAGCAACCTAAGTTTCATCCTCAGGACCCACATACAAATGGAAATAAGGACAAACTTCATATAAATAAATAAATAAATAAATAAATAAATAAATAAATAAATAGATTAATTAATTAAAAAGCCCTCCCAGCTACAGAAAGCAAAAGACACTACCCCGTTGCAGAGACACTCAATTAACTATAGCAAAGGATTTTTTTTTTAAAGAATTTTACAGATGAGGCTAGGAAACTGGACTCTTGGAGTTGAAGTCAGAAACATTAACCCAAAAGAACTTGAGAATGGAACAGAGAATAAACTTCAGAATGCTCTGTACACACCTACCTTGAACTATCTATGGGGACCAAGATCGGGCAAGAGGACTGACTGTAAGCCCTTTCCCAATCCAAGACGAATGTTTCACCAAGGAGGACATCGGATTCCAAAAGATGTTTAAGCTGATGTGGGTGAGGCATTTGACCAGGCTGGGAAGAAAGAGATGCACCAGATATGCTCATTCAAAACACATATGCTTGTTGATTCAAAGCCACTGTCTGTGTGGAGAAGAGCATCGGTAAGCCCGTGTGATCTGAGATACACAACTGAAAGATCTCTAACACTCTTACTTGCACCCTATTTACTCAGCTACTAACCTACAAGCAAATATTTGGCCTTCTACTTCCAGATGAGATTAATAAGAACCAACATTAGTAGCATAATAATAATATTTATCACAACAATGCATATTAGATAAAGCTAGGTATCATAGGAAGATGGAATGATAGGTTTTTAAGGTTCAAAGAGTGTTTAGACTTAGACCACCCAACTCATCATTAAAAATCATGGCTATCACCATGCACCCTAGGCAATGGGCATTTGTGTTTTATTGTCTTATGTTACTACATAGAAGAACTCATTGTATCTTCCTTATCTTCCCAAATAAGTGAGCATGCTCAGTGAGCCACCAACACTATCAAAACACTCAGTGGAGTGCAGCATACATAGTAGGTCCTCAAACAGTACTTACTGGGGAAGCTAGAGTTCCTTAGTCTGTTTGGGTTTTGTTGTTGTTTGTCTTGTTTTGTTCTGTTTTGTTTCTGAGACAAGGTATTGTGTATGCCAGGCTAGCCTCAAACTTTCTATGTAGCCAAGAATGCCCACCAGCCTCCCCCTTTCTCCTCTTCTTGAGTGATTACAGGTATGTGATACCACACCTGGAGTGTCCATGGCTGGGGGATGAACCTAGGGGTTTGTGGGTGCTAAGCAAGCACTTCATCAGTCCCTGAGTGCATCGGTCTTGTGGTTTCTGATGGGTACATCCTGCTAGGACTCTCCTTGAGGACTAGAACTGTGTCTTGCAGATTTTTGAACCGCCTGTCCTGGGTCCCGATGGTCCCGTCTGTAATCAGTGTTCCGTGGGTATTTCCTGAATGAGGAAATGTTCACTGGCGTATTTCCAGAAGGAACACAGTGCCACCTTACCATTAACTTTTCATATCTAAATCTAGCAGTCAAGAGGAAAGGCTTACATAACCCTCCTACAGAACTCTGGAGTTACAGCCAAGTCCACCGTACAGATGGCAGGACAACATCAAAGGTCAGCCACCAAGCTGGTGGAGTAGGTCCAGAACTGGTTGAATGGGTCAGGTTCCACATGAAGTACCCCTTCCCCTCTGTCCACACACCACACTAAATGCCATGAGAGAGACTTAGCTTGGCCTTTGGTTCCAATGAATAATGTGGCATCACAGTATAACTTCCACATGATCAGAAAAAGCACAATATAACTTCAATGTAAACATCTCTTAAATCATCTAGGATATACTTCGGAATGTCTTGACATTGATGTTTTACTGTCTTGCACATGTAAACCCATGCATGTCTTGCACGCATGGAAGTCCAGCTAGTCCAGGCTGCCCCTGATGCTTCAACTTTGTTCAGATTATAGACTGACATAGAATGAGCTACTTGCGAAAGAAAACCAGGTGCATTTAAGCGATTCATGCCAGAAAGACAAAGCTTAAGGAACTCTGACAGGCGAAGAGTGTGACCTGGGTACAGGCACCGTGTCAAGATGCAGAACCAGATCTGGCCCCAGGTGGCCAGGGTGGAACCTCGGGCAGATCAGCAAACTTGATGTTGGAGTTCAAGATCTCCATCCACACTAGCAGTTTCTCTAGGCCTTTAGAAACCACCAGTGACTTTCCCCAAAATTCATCAAGTATAATAAGGAAACTGGAGATTTTACCCAAAGTCCAAGCTCAGCCACCCCAGCCCTTCTCTGGCCACTGTCAGACATAGCTGCTTCTTTGTACTTGCCTTGTCTCCTGTCAGCAGCCAGAAGTTGGGTTGTTGTAGCTGGTTTTTAAAAAGAAATCAGGAATAAGATTCAAAGAGCCTGCCCTGCAGCAATCCCATACTGCACTACTTCTTAGAATCCTAATGGCGAATTCTAAATACATAAGAGAGCATCTCCAGCTGTAGAAGTGATGAGCTTCCGGGGCCCTGTTGAGTTCCCTGACCCTGGACCTATTTTTATATTTTGATCTTGGGGACCGTGCCTCATGACTTTCAGAACCTCAAGTTATCCCCGGGGTAACAGCACAAGCTTAACCAGTCCTAGCAAGACTTAAAACAGGGCATCCAGGATCAAAGTGGCCAACAAACCCGCGCATTAGCCACGGGACCAGCCCCCAAGAGGACCGCATTAAGCTGCATTGTGCAAGTGGCTAAATTCTTTTCATGGAAAAAAAAAAAAAAACTCAACACCAAAGGCTTTAAGTATAGACGTCTGAATAGCCACATTAGCAGCAGCCCACATTCTGATAAAAAATATAAGAACAATACTTCAATATCTAAAGTGTGGAAGAGACAGCTCAATTTGAATGTTATTTATTTGCATTTTTTAAAATTTAAAGTCACCCAAAATCTCCAAAGATCAATGTCCCTTGCTCTACATTTTCCTCAGGATAATATTAAAGGGACTTTCCTGTATTCAAACAGGGAGTATAGATGAGAAGATGCCTTTATGAATGAATGAATGAATGAATGAATGACTCCAGAGTCTGGATGAAGACTAAAGTAGCCCAGAGAGGTTTTGTCAGTGACCTGACACTTCGTTTTTCCTTCCATTGTCGGCCTACCCAGAGAGCAGGAGCCCAGCAACAGGGATGATCACATGAAGGCGGGAAAATACAACTGTCAGGCTCCCGGGACAAAGCTGACTCTTCACAATACCATTCCTTAAATCCAGACATTAGAGGGAAGGGATGAGAGGAGTGGCAAGCAGCTCCCGATGGCTTTCTGAGGACACGGCAGAGATTATGCTAATCCGCACTGCATTGTCCCCCGCAAAGTGTTCTCACAGCAAACCTTTTATCTGGGGAAGAAGAGATGCCCAACCTCTCAACTCAGTAACAGCCAGCACTTTCTGTGTGGTTTCTGTGTAATTAACACCAGCCCTAGACCTTTTCATTGGTGCTGCTCCAGCTTAGGCCCTTTTGAGGGTGTCCACAGGGGAGCAGCCCTCACCCTTTGCCTGTAGCCTGAGAGCCCCAGCTTATGCTTAGATCTGCATGCCATCTGTTAATGGCAGAGGGAGTAAAACTTGAGCTAAACTTTGACTGTCAGAAAATTCAAGGGACCAAATCACCAGGGCGAGATAAGCAAATTATTACCTTACCAAAACACAAACAAACAAAAGCACTTTAAACTAGTAATTCAAACCAACGGCCTCATTTTCCAACACATAACAGGCATAAAAACACTCACATAGGTGGTCATTTGAATGCATGAAAGGAATTTTTAAAAAAATCAAACTTCAGCAACCACCCCATATTATTTAAGAGTTGGATCATGGCTGTGCTACATCCACGTTCCCAGAAGCGGTAATGAACCGTTGAAGACGGAAAACCTTGGGGCTGAATGTAATTCACTAATAGACGTCTCCTGCTTCTGTGGGCACAGGTAAAATCCATATGACTATCATAGAAGCAATCATTATAACAATGGAAGCCATGTGCAAAAGTCAGGGAGAGGCAGCCACCCTAATGCTTTTGCTTGCCACAGTCATTAGTGTGAATCATTAGGTATGCCCCAACACCTAAGAGAAAAGGCTGCACATGAAAACCCTCTTGCCTTCATGTGGCCCGCACAGGTCAGGACCCATCCCCACCTTTCCCGCTTGTTCTCTGGAGAAGTTTGGCTGTACTTACACAGTTCATTTTGGCTCTAGTCCCAGCTTTTAATCTACAACAACAACAAACAACAAAAAGACCTTCAGTAATGAAACACTGGGAGTCGTAAAGTCTGTTCTGCTTTTGTAACTCTTCTGTGTGACCTGTGTCCTGCCTGGACAGAGGGGTATCTTGGTAGGAAGGCCAGGATAGGCTGATGTAATAGTGGTTAGAATCATGTATTGTTCCACAGTGCTGTGATTTCAATAACATTTTGTGAATTAATTCCAATGAGTTGGCAGGACTCTGGTTAATTCTGGAAAGAGGAGCATAAACCACTATTGTATGCCTCCCAAATCATGCCACTGCCTCCAGAGAGCTAAGCAATGTCACTCTCCCTAAGTAAGCAGTAAGCAGCATGGCAGGGAGACAGGGGGGGGGCACGGGGGGGCACGGGGGGGGCACGGGGGGGGGCTCACCTGGATCAGCAGGTAAGCAGCTCTGACCCTGTAAACCCCCAGGCCTCTTGCTGAGCAGTGGCTCAGAGTCAAGGCTACTGGCTCTGATCCTAACCAAGTCCAAAGGTCTCTGGGGCTGGACACACACTGGGTATGGCAAATACTCTGCGTTTTAGAATGAGTGTATCTTTAGACATGAGAATGCCTCTGAGTTCTTACTGGGTACAACACACAGAAATCACTATATGCTCTCCCTGCAAATGTAGGTTCAAAGATCTTGAAAGAAAAGTCGGTGAAGAAGGAAAATACCCAAGATAGTGTGTGAGGACCGTGCCTGGTTCTTGGCCTTTGATCTGAAGATTTGGCAGGTATTTAGAATTTCAGACGATTACAAATTTGACCTGCAATCATATCTTTCTTTGCAAGTGCAGTAGGAAACAAGAATATTATTTTTTAATAATTTCAAGTCTAGATAAATCCCAAAGAAGAGTTGTTCTTAGACAGTGAAGGACAGAGACATATTATATAGTTTTCTTTCTGTGGGAAAGTGTTATCATCACATATCTATACATATCAGGCTGTCTACAGCATAAACCTTTTGACTTGCCAAAATACCATTATCGTGTGCATCATGTGCATCGTGTGCATCTTATAGTATATGTTTATAGTATGGTGTAGCTTTGTTTTTTTTTTGTTTTTTTTATATTATTCAACTGTAAATTCCTATGAGTTGCCAGGTTCTGGAGGTTGAAAAGCACTCCTGGTCACCTGTGCCTCCTGGTGTGAACTCGAGTCTTCAGGGCAAAGTCAGGATGCCCTTGAAAGATATGCATCTAAATATAAGTGGTCACCTGCTTCATTTCACCAGCATGGTGGAATTAAACTGTTCCAGAGGAGCCCGCCATAGAAAGACTGCTGAGCTGTGCAAAGGCCTCTCACTCGCTGCTGCCGAGGGTTCTGCGCAGAATAAGCTGTTTAGACCACATGAAATCTGCAAGACACTGTTAGATCTTTACAAATTTCATGAAATCTTTTTCGGATATCCAAAAAATCCTGAACTGCTTGAATCTATTGTCCTCCAGCACTGGGGACTGACCCGTAATCTCTTTCCCAGCCAGGATACCAAATCTGTACCCAACCTTGTCACTGGTCCCAGCAGCTGTTTGAACTCACCCGCGGGGATGGCAGCAACCCTGCTTCTGAAAGAACAGCAGAAGGGCTTACGTGCACTGCGCCTTGAAGAGCGCCTGAAAGGAAGGTCAAAGGTCAAGAAAAGATAAAGTGCCAAACAAGGAGATCAGTAACGCGGGGCCTTCTTGATGAAATCCTAATGTCTGCTTCTTCAGGACTCGGGACTCATAACTTCGTTTCAAAGCAGGCTCGTTTTGCTGGCGTCTGTGTGTGCATGTGCGTCTGTGGATTTGTGTCTGTGTGCGATTGTGTGAGTGTATGTGTGTATGTGTGTGTGTGTGTGCTCGCACACTCCGGGCTTTCAGGCGGATCACTGTCCATCTGAAAGCCTATTCAGTTGTGCGTGTCCTGAGCACTTTGTCTTACACAGCCTGCATTACTCTTGTAAACAGAGACAGCATCAAAGTGAGAGCAGAGAGTCCCATCAGTGGATTAAGGCCTTCTGCATGATAAAGTAGCTACCTAGGGGGGATAAACTTAATATGTGAAAGAATGTTATTGAGAGGAATAAAGTCCCAAAACTCTGCCACTCTCTTCATAATGTCCTAATCTAATGCGTGACATCAGGGCCTTGGGCCAGGGTGAGTGTTAATCAATGAAACACCCATCTGGGTCCCCTGTCCTTATTGCTATTTAAAACTAGCCTAAACTCAATTATTGTCCCTTAGAGACCAGGATGGGATATTAAGTTGATTGAAGGGAATTGTGTCCCACAGAGAAATCCCAGTGTTGAGATGCAGAGGCGTCGATGTTGCTGACTAAACTTCGGCTAACCAGAGATTAAATGCCGATTCCCAGAACTCGAGCACTGCACAGACGACATCTGGCTGAAAATGTCTTATTTGGAAACAACTAAATTTTGGCCAATAAAGAGATCAGTCCAGCATGCACCGTGCTCTTTGGATAAAGTAGATCGTAGAAATCCGCTGTGTCGTTGTTACACAGAAATGCAGAGTGGTAATGAGTGCACATATGGGGGCAGAACTGAGGACAAAGAAGGGATTGATATTTGTTTGTTTGTTGTTTTTTTCGAGACAGGGTTTCTCTGTGTAGCCCTGGCTGTCCTGGAACTCACTCTGTAGACCAGGCTGGCCTCGAGCTCAGAAATCTGCCTGCCTCTGCCTCCCAGGTGCTGGCATTAAAGGCATGTGCCACCACTGCCTGGCGGGATCGATATTTTTAAGCTCATAATAATTGTTAGAATTACGGTAACAACTGGGAAAGATATATAATTTAACCCTTCGATGCCTGAAAAGGATCATCCCAAACAAGCCTCTTAACTAAATGAAATGTGTTTGCTGATGTTTAATGGTAGATTGCTTTTAGAACAGAATCAACTCTCTAAAGCCCAGTTTCATGGCACAGAGACGTTATGTATTATCAACTGTACTTTTAAGAAGTTTTGGAACAAATGGACAGAAAGAGTGGCTTTTTAAATATGCAGCAACATAGTCTAAAATGGCATGGATACATTTTAAAAATACTCTTTAAGTCTACAGTTGTGGTTAAAGTCAGGTGATTGCAGGAGGGATACCATTAACAAAATTAAGACAAGAAGCTCAGCTCCTAACTACTATGTAAAAGAATTCTCGTTTCCTTTCTGAAACACTGGCTTTACTGAATATTAATTTCATAACAATGACTAGTATAACCCAAAATAGGGACAAGGGACTGGAATGGGGTGATATGTCAAAAAGGAACGGAGTAGGTGGCCCAAAAATACAGTTCATAAAAATGTGACACACAATCAAAAAGAAGAGAGTGAGAAGGATGGAAACCAACTCAGCCAAAAACACCACCGCCCACTGGGAAGAAAAGTCACTTAGCCATCTTCTGCCAGGACACAAATGCCCAAAGTCCACATGTCTCTAAAAATAAATGCAACAAGACAATATGAAACACCAGAGTTGTAAAAAACAACAACAACAAAAAAAACACCAAAAAACAAAACAAAAACAAAAAACAAAAGCAAAAACAAAACATGCTAAGCTTAAAAGAGTGAATGAAGCACTTTACTACATAGGCGTTGTTCAAAAGAAGGAAGATCGAGGGCTAGAGAGATGTCTCAGGTGCTAAAGCGATTGCCTGGCAAACCTGAGGAATGGAGTTGCATTGCTAGAACCCATGTGTAAAATAAATACATAAACAAGCATGGCAGAACATACTCAGAAACCATACTTAAAACAAACAACAACAAAACCACACAGCAGCATAGTGGAATATGCTTGTAATCTCAGAGCTGGGAAACAGATACTAAGGGCTCACTGGGCCACCTGGAGAGCTCCAGGCCAGTAAGAGAACATGCTTCCACCACCACCACCACCACCACCACCACCACCACCACCACCACCACCAAACCAAATCAAACAGACAAAACAAGGCAGAGGGCTCCTAAGGAAGACACCTGAGGCTGATTCAACCCACCAGTATGCTCCTGCATACCCAGAAAATCACACCCACAAACGACAAAAATAAATAAATAAATAAACAAATAAATAAATAAAATGTAAAAGCATTCAGCAAGTCAATATGAAAGAGCTTTCTATAGAACACAGTAAGGCAGAGATCTCAGAACAGCCAGCATTGGTGGCCCCAGAAGACTTCCCTAGGGTACTTTTCAGTTGAAGACATAGAAGAAGTCAAGAAACCTCTTGGACACAGCTAGAAGAATTTGTGTCCTGGTGTAATTGACTTTCATCTCAAACTCACTTATGCAACAACATGGGTATCACGAAGATGCCAACAACAGTAACATGCATGGTGATAATATAGAACCCACAGGACATGCTCAGATTTGCAAATTTCTCAGTAACCACCTGCTGACATTGCTCCAGATGGTAATCCAAAAAAGATACATTGCTTATCTCTGTAGCCTGTGCCAAGTTATGAAGGTCCTATTACATATGTCTGTTGTTGCCACTTACACACTAAGAGGCTGCCTCCTGTAGCAACAATTGGACTGGTGGCTTCTAACATAGCAGCTGATAATGTTTACTGAAGGAATAGTCATTGTATATGTATCACTTCTCCTCATTGATAATTCTATCGAAGTAAGTGCACAGCTTGGACATATAGCTTGTTTGAGTTAGTAGACTGTTCATGTCAATAAAACGAAACCAAGATAAAAGGCCCTTCAAGAAGAAATATACAGCCTAAAATTATGTGCTTGAAAAAAATTATAGACCACTTAAGATGGTTATTCCCTTATGGGAAAAAAGATCAATGGGAAAATCTTTCAAGTTGTTCCCTAATAACTATATTTCTCACTTAGAGAGTAACAGGACCAATACAAACCCTTGATCTCATGCTATCCCCCAGCAAGGTAAGAACTCCTCATTATATAAAAGAAAGAAGTTAACCAGGTCTAACCTTTATAGAGTGCTGACTAGAGAACTTATACCCAGGACCCCTCCATGGAACCTTGAATAACTAAACCCTTACACAACCAAGGATTCTCAAATGTGCAGGCTCTCACTTCCTTTTGAGAGAGGGTTTGATCTTTAATTCAAGGGTGTAGGAGAGGAAACATTTTAGGCATTTGGCATTTAGCAATTCATAGATGTTGGAAATACTTAGAAGTCACACAGAATGCTGCAATGACATGAAACATTGTTGCCGTAGAGGCAACAACATGATACATTGTTGCCAACCATTGTTTTCCAAAGTCTAAAAGCAAGAGTCAGAGAGGGACACAAACCACTCCTGAGGTGTGACTTTCTTACAGTCTTGAAACTCATTCAAAGCTAAATTGTTCATTTTTCTGTTTAATTTTCCTTAGTATTTCTCTTTAATCAAGGTCAAAAAATCACCTAATCAAATGTCAACATCTGGAGCTGGCACAGGGTCGTCTTGTCCTTGTTTGTATCAAAACAGCATGAGGTCTCAAACTTGCTATGCTGGCTTTGAACTCTTGATTCTGCCTTTGACTCCCCAGTACTGGGATTATAGACCTATACCACCAGGGTAGATTTTTAAAGGCTTACTTTACATTATTTTAGGTTGGCTAAGACAACAGCCAGTTAGGCTAAATGCCATAGTAACCCCATATTTGTTCTCTTTATTTTTGTTTTGCATTGACTTCCCCTCAGGTCTACAAGATTACGAAAAACTGGCTGAAAGAATGGCATCTCTGCCTTCCTACTCCGTCTTTGGGACACGTGCTTACCTCTACTATAGACATGCTGTCACTAAAGTGTCTCTCTAGAACAGAGATTCTCAACCTGTGGGTCATGACCCCTGGGGGTGGGGGGTAGAGGTCAAACAAGCCTTTCACAGAAGTTGCTAAAGATGATTGGAAAACACAGATATTTACATTATGATTCATAACAGTAACAAAACTGCAGTTATGAAATAGCGATGAAAACATTTTGTGACTGAGGGAACTGTTTTAAAGGGCTATGGCATTAGGAAAGTCGAGAACCACTGGTCCAGAACCTATCTCGGTGTTCTCTGAGACTGAAATTTTGAGGATAATCCGGATTCTACAATGTTGGTCCCTCTTCCCCAGGTTTGCAAAGATATTCCTTGTCTGATTGGTGTATTGAGGCATGAGCCCAGCCTGAGTTTTGAGAGGGGTTTCTACCCTAAAACTCTGGTGACAAGAGTCCTGGGATTACAGACAGGCACCACCACATGTGACTTTTATATCTGCTCTCCAACTGTTAACTCCAGTTAATGCCAGCTGCTATGTGACTCCTTGGAAGCAGGTGGTAGCTGGCCTGAGGGTCCGGTTTGCTCATCTTCAGAGGGAAATAAAATGAATACAAAGAAAAACTTAAAATGGCACTTGGAAATTTTGTTTAAAGTCTGGCACATAAAATTCTAGGGGGCTCAGCCAAGTCTCCACTGCTTTATGCTTAAGTAAAATTCCTCATTTACGCCAACCCAGGAACTTAAGAACAGGCCATTTAGAGATACATTAGGCTGCTGGCAGACAAAACTGTAAGTTCAACTATCTCAGTAGAATTCCAGAGAATGCTACATAACCGTGATTCTGTTTATATTCAGCAGAGAGGGGATGGCCGCAGTAAAACCCAGTCACTCCAGCACAGGTGACACCTTGGCAGACAAGCGTGTGTCAGCACTGCAGAGGGAGATGCTTCTGAAGTCAAGTGCATACAGAACAAGCCCAGTCATCAGACTGGGAGAAAGATGAGAAGAAAGGTTTTCATCTTTCAGGGACTGAAGTGGGAGCTGAAGTGTTCTCTCTCAATTAGGCAAAGCGTGGTACAGATGATTAACCTAATGTTACCGTGGTAACCCAAGAATTACACTGTAAATGAGATCTGCCTGACGGTGGGTACCTTTCATCAGACACGAGGCACATGAGCATTTTGAGCAAGAGAGCTGTAAATCTCGTTCCTAGCACTTTAACCATTCATGAAAGAGCAGTCCTTTTTGACAAGAGGCAAGTATGGCGGTGGCTACTCCTTAAAAGAATAGGAACAGAACATGTTTTAGGATAACTGTGAACCACTCAGGACTTCAACATCAAGCCCCATAATGATAATTCAATGCCTATAACATATACTGACTAGAATAACAACTGGTGTGTGTGTACATGTGTGTGTGTGTGTGTGTACATGTGTGTGTGTGTGTGTGTGTGTACATGTGTGTGTGTGTGTGTGTGTGTGTGTGTGTGTGTGTGTAAGTTAGAAGGTTTGCTGATGCCTTGTGTAGGGCCTTTTAAAAATATTAATGCAATAATTTTTAATATGGGTGCTTTTCATTCCCTGCATACATAGGAAAAACATCACATGATTGCTGATTGATATTCTCTCTCTGTTACCCATCCTTCCAAGAGTTTTTATAATAGGATAAACTATATCTCCTACTATATGTATGTATGTATGTATGTATGTATGTATGTATATGTTTTAATTTCTCCCTATGATAGAAGCAATATCTTATGAAAGAAATCATGATAATTCGATCCTGACATGTCTTTCTTGTGTTTCTGAATTCTGGAAGTGTCTGGTAACCTTTCAGAGCCTGGAGCACTGGTAAACATTTGAAAACTAAATGAAGCTTTTAAGGTCTCAGAGCTGCCTCCAGGACATACTTGTGACCACCATCGCCTTGAACTTGAGTCTAAAGAGGAAAGTCCTAGGGCCATATCTACAGCTTTAAAGACACAGTTTTAAATTGATGGTGAGCCTTTCAAGACCTGTGATCAGGTGTAAGGGAAGAGGCCAGCAGTGCACTTCCCCTCAAGGCTCTGGCTTTGCCAAGGGATAGCTCAGAGAGGATAGACAGACAGATAGACAGATGACACTCCAGTGCCCTTCTCTCTTTAGCACCTTTATTTTTTTAACCCTTAATCATATATCACCCCAAGGCCATGTTCTCAGTATTGTAAGAACTACCCTGAGAGACAGTCTAGGGATATCTTCATGAAAATGGCTCAAAGCCCAATAAAACACAGGGTCAAGTGAAATGTGACATGGTTCTTCACTGGAGATGTTTTGGAGGCTTCAAGTTAATATTCATTATTCTGTCAAACAGAGGGTACAGGGAGGAAATAAACAACCGCTTTCCCTGGAGAGGATGACGCTCTAGAGCGCTCATAAGAAAATGTTTCCTTGGAATTATCTGCCACTTGGTTGGCCAAAGCCTTTAAAGTCCTTTGCACAATAGAGCCAGAACAGGGTAAGTATTAAAAACTCCAGTTATAGCCGCAAACTAACCTGTGTCTCTCAGTGGTTAAAACTGACAGCCTCCACCCCCATGCCACCCCCCTCAACCTGCTCTGGAGGCTAATTACTATCAAACTCTCATGATCTCCTTCCATTTTTTTTTTTTTTGACACAGAATCTTTATCTGACTCCCACACTGGCCTCAAACTTGGAGCAATTCTCTTGCCTCAGCTTCTCAAGTGTGAGCCACTGCAGCCAGACTAAGCGCCCCCCAATCTTTGTTCTTCTACTCCCACAGTTGTGCCTCACCCCTATCTGACATTTACGACTTCTCCCCTGTCAGTGACACACACACACACATGCACACATACTACCCACATCACACACCTTGGCTCTCATACCACAGACTCCTCTTAGAACTCTCTTAGCTTCTTACTTTGGTTTGTGAAGACAACTGGCCTCCAAAGGTGAGAGCTGCCAGTCTTGTCTCACAAAAGCCTCTTCCCTCCCCTTGTTTTGCCCACAGGTATCTGTTCTATATTTCAAATCTGCAAGCCAGCAGGGAGAGACTTGCTCCACAGATGGCCAACGGAGCAGATGAAATGTCACCCATTTTCTCAGGTAAAATCCAACAACCCCATGAAAACTGTGCACTCCCTCGTATTCAGAATCGCTTTCCGTCCAGCCTGGGCTTCAGGCATGTTTCCTTATTTCTAGCACAGCACTTAACACATCCTACACTGTCTTCAACCTTTGTATGTGTTTGTCAGTCTCACCTCCTACCCTGTGAGACACTAAGAAGAGAGACTGTATCTTTTTTACTTTTCTTGCCGTCACAGCATCAGCATCTGGTACCGCTCATGGTAGGCATCCACGATACATTTGCTACAAAGACTTTGGGCAAATTGGACTAGAAAGGCTTAAGTTCCAAATGGGACCCATAATGGGGCCATAAGCAATCATGAGTAGAACGAAAGTCTCCAGGCGGCTGACCAGAAATGGCCAGCTAGTCATACTCGGATAAACTCAAGTGGTGGGGAGGGAGCCGTAAGGACTTTCAGGTGTACCTTTAAAATGGGCAGCTGAGTCCTAAAGAGTTAATGAACTGATTTCAGCTGAAACAGACGCCTTTAGAGTCCACATATTCGTCAAAGTATCAGGGCCAGGGAATAGAGGGATGCACTCACAGTCCATTGAAGCACACCCGGGGTCTGGCACTTACACTTGCTAGGATGTGCTGAATACAAGAAAGCTATCTCTATTTTTAATTACCTATAAGTTGAGATGACCCATCCACTCCCTCCCCTATGAAAGATTGTACACAGACATTCACGCAGGGCAGGGTCGCTGCCGCAATATCCCCATTTCCGGTGTTTTCATTAATATAAATCTCCTCTAGATCTAGGGGAAGGTATCTAGTTGTTCAGCTAGGAAATGCATTTTCCCACATCCCATTCAAGTCACTGCAACCTTTAAGGTAATTCTGGCCAATAACACTTAAGGGAAAATGATTGGGACAATGTCTAGGCTGTACTCTTAAAGGAGGCAGCTTTCCCTCCAGTCCTCCTCACAGCCTGTGGGATGAGAACCTGCTAGGATGGGGGATCTTTCATGGCGATGAGGCTGATGCCCTAAAGAACAATGGTGTGACAGATAGGAGACTGCCTCATGGAACAAGACGTCTCCAGGCAGCCAGCTCACAAACCTTCGACCAGAGGGAGCGACACTTTATTATGCTATTCACACTTTAGTCTGACAGAGGGAGCCTAACCTCATAGACACCTTATAGAAGTCCATGGCCCTTCAAAGCTCTAAGCCAAAGTAACACCTGTCTCCAGCACCTAGAACAAACCCTGGCTCTACTGACTGTTACCGACACAGGAAAGCACAGGCTTACAGCACGGGTATGCTGGATACTAGAAAGGAAAACAGAAAATCCAGGAAGACAGGGACTTGGTGTATGGTGCTTTGGGGGTGGAGAAACTGCTCTCTCAAATACACACACAGAGGGAGAGAGAGAGAGAGAGAGAGCAAGAGAGAGACAGACAGACAGACAGAGACAAAGACAGAGACAAAGACAGAGACAAAGACAGAGACAGAGAGACAGAGACGAAGAAAGAACAGACAAGGATTGAAAGCAGAATCCACAGTTTTATAAACAGACCGTTGAATGGTCTGTTTCACGATGCTCAACTTCTCGAGGGAAAAGGACTTTAATTTTGCCTTGACTCTGGTAGTCCAGAATAGACAAATTGTACACATCCTTCTAATGGAATAAGTAGGCAAATAACCCACTCGAAATAGATGGTCAGGTTTCTATTTTAATATCTGGCTTGCTATTAGTCATTCATCTATCATAACTATCTCAATGGGAGCTTTAGAAACACCATTAAACGATTCTGAATTTGCTGCACTAGTGGGTGGCAGTGAAATCCTCAAGTGTCTACCTGACAGAGTGATCTCAGGAAGCAACAGGGAGCGCCAGGGAGTCAGGTAACAGATGCCAGAATTAGGAGGCCGTTTACACCCTTTCCAGATGAAGAACTGTGATGGGAGTGATGGGTTGTGGCACGAAGAGAAACCTCTAACTAGGCTTTGCGCCGCATGGCGTCAAGGAAGCAGCATCAGCCGCATTCAGCAAAGCAAAAAAAGTGTCTGTCTGCCGAGATGTCAGCTTGTAAAAGTGCCATTCTCCAAAATAAATCAAGCAGCAAATGGAAAGCATATAAATAACTATACTTGATGCCAGCAACACTAAGGGGGAAAAGCCATTTTAGAGGAATTTTCCTTGTTAAGCACACAGTGAGCATGACGGCTTCTATAGTGGATGGAGTTTTCTAGGTTTATATACAATAGATAGTGGTCTCGGGGTCCTGCAGAAAGATCACGGATGATAAGGGCAACCCTGAACCCAGGCCTTTACTTTTACATAGTTAGGCTCTGGGTGATATTTCCCTAACTTCTAGTTTCTTCTTCATAAAATGAAGACCGAGAGATTCATTCTTTTCTTTCCCATATTATTCCCCATCTGCTTGCATGAAAAATAAAATACATAAGGAAGCTGGAGAGGTGGCTCAGTCTGTAAGGCACTTGCTTGCCTTGCAAGCCTGAGGACCTGAATTTGCATCCCCATGGCCCATATAAAAAGCCAGGCAGGTAGCAGATGCCTGTAATTCCAGACAGGAAGATCTCTGAAAGCTTCAGGGCAGGTGAGCCTGGCCTGTATAATGAGTTTTCGGGGCACTGAAAACATCTGAGAACTGACACCATGCCTGGGTATGCCCATACGCACACACCCATGAATTTAACAAGGACACCACCATCCTAGGATCAGATTTTGGGGAGCAGGGTAAAGATGAACTATTATACCAGAAATAAGGTATGTGATTTCAGGAAAGCTTGGAGGGTCCGCCACCCCCAAACATGCCTGTTCATATGCCCTATGGTACTAAAGCATCTATTTACCATGATTCAAGACCTTATGTCCTATAGCACACAATGAAAACCTCCTTAAAGGGATCATTGCACAACCCTGAGACAGCAGCATCTTGATAGAACAGATGACACTATCAGGTTTAAGATCAAAAGATCTAGGTTCAAATCCAAGTTGAGGCTTCCACTTCAGTTAGTTGGTTCCCTCTTCTAAATGAGGGTAAGGAAGAGACTGAAGGTCCATGAACCAGCTGAGAGAAGTCAGTCATAGAACAGGTTGCCTGCGGTGCTGATAACAGTGTCTTCGGTCAGATAAGTGGGGGCTGGGGGGCTGGGAGGTTGGGGAGTGTTAGGGAGGTTGGGGATGGGGTGGGGGATGGGGGTGAGGGGTGACAGCGCCTCAGCCCCCCACTGTTATCGAATAAAGAGACAGTCTTACCATCTGTGCAGGATCTGAGAGCTTCAGTTATATCATTACCTGTGCTTCCCAACATCTATATTCTTGCTTCCAAAAGTTGAAGCTCTTTGGGCTTCTGGATAGCAACGAAAAGACTTCACGTGCAGCTATGTTTCTGAGTGTCTTGGCTGGATCTCACAGTTTCTCCATGATAACTATCAGTTGAGCCTTGGTCTGATCACTGTCAAGTTAATAGCCTTGACTCTAAGGAACTTCTAAAGCCCGGTGGCTACCACACCTACATGGAAGGCCACAAGTGAGTTTGTTTGCCTTCCAGATCCACTCCTCCTGCATCCTCCTCACGGACTAACCTTCGCCATGGATTCACTAAGCGCCTGCACGACGTAAGACTCACTGTATGGTATTAATTCAGAGTGATATTCCCCTTGAGGTGATCTAAACCCTGAATTCTCACCTGCCTTTTAAAGAGGCATTTAGAATTAAATTAGTTATATGGCTGTTTCTAAAACACATGCCCATACTTATACCCTCTTCCTTATTTAAAAATAAATGTATGAGGAAAATTACCACCCCCAGTGATCTGATCTAATTCTGTCAAATGGCTTCTCTCACAGTTTCCCCTTCAGGATCTCTTGACTATGGCTTCATTCTCTTCCTTGGGTGTTCTAATGAACTACTAAGCCAAACAATTATAATTAGGAAGTTTTCTGGGTAGAACAGTTGAGTTGGTGGCGAGCTACCTGCTGCATCGACAGTAATTACTTCACGGAGAGTAGCTCTGTAAGCCTGGGCCAGCATCTTTCTCAATAACGTTCCTAATTTGCTAGCAGTTAAATGCCTCCCTTCTACACATATAGATTTCCTGTCATATAAACGTTCCTCTGCTAGTCGAGTCTCAATTTTGTTATCACCGCGTGATCCTCTGTACATAACGAGGCCAATGTTTTATGCATGCTTTATGGCTCTAATAAATAAAATAATTAGCTTGTTTACAGCTGCCCGTGTGGTCTGTTAATTTGGTATTTCTTCTGGCTACGGCCAACTATGCAAACTAACGGGAAAGCCATCATCATTTCTCATTTCCCTGGGAACCTAAAATGAGTAAGCTAACTTCTCAGCTGCCCATCTCTGCAAGCTTACACAGCCCTCAGCAAACTTTCTGTCATAAACCTCCCTTCCCTCCCCGGTTCCCCTTTCACCTCCTCTTCTAACAGCTTCCAACAAGCCTCTTAGGCTACTGCATCTGCACCCACCCCAGCTCCCCACCTGCCACCGTCTCTACATCTCTCCTACATGAGCTTTCCAGAGTTATTAGGACATGTTACCTCACTGCTGGAATAAAAATCGGACAAAAAAAGAACTGAAGCGTGGGGGTTCCGTTCCCCACCCCCGCCATGACAGGGAAGGGGTGGAGACAGAAACAGCCCTGACTGTGGTAGTTCAGGGTGCCGGACCACATTGTGACCCCTGTCAGCCACACTCAGGAGAAAGATAAATGCTAGGGTTCACCTTTTGTCTCCTTTTCATTTTCCCGCTGGCTTTCCACTTCTCTGTTTTTTAGTCAATACACACCACAGACCACAGGATGGTGGCATCCATACCTGGGGTGGGGCTTCTCTGCACAGATAAGGCTCTCTGGGACCCCCTCACAGACAACACTGAAGTTACCAAGTCCACCCAGGTTAGCAATGAACACTAACTCTCTCCAATGCAACAGGACAAGTCATCCCCAGCAACAGAGCTCCTCTTAACTGATGATTCTCTGCTTCTGTTATGAGCCTATGCCTTGAGCTGGGGCTGCAGCTAGTAGGAGCAGAAATGAGGAGCTGAAATCATTGTATAAAAATTAGATGCACCAGTAGGAAACCAAGGGTAACTGCAGATGAGAGGCTCCGGACACGGGGAGCTGAGATCACGGTGCCTTCCGGTCTCACAGAGCTACGCAGTCTGTGAGAGGCAGGGCCACCAACAAACCAGCATTCACACTCCTTTGAACTGTTCTGCATTTGGCATGAATCTTACAAAGCCTGGTTTTCTAAAATATTTAAAGGTAAAGGTATAAAATAAATCTTACATCTTTTCTACAAGCTAACACTTTGAACACTGCAAGTGAGATAAGCAAGGTCCAGGGAAATGGTAAGAAATGACCAGCTGCTCATGTCTGGCATAAAGCTACCTGAGTGTTTATTCAAGGCTAACACACGGCCAAGGGTGTCACAGGTGTGTCCTCATTTATCCACAGTTAACCTTGTGAGAGAGATACTGTTTTAACCTCGTTTTATAAATAGAGAAGCCAAGACTTAGAGAAGTTAGATCATTTGCTTCAGGCCTAACAGTAAGGGAAGCAGAGCCCAATTCTAAGCCCTAGAACCTAAACTCTTCATGGAAACTTCAGATGTGAGATTTGAAGCTAACATCCCACGTTTGTTAAGAACATCGGAGACGCCTGACCCCCATCCGAGACCAGAACGCAAGAGATAACTCCAGGAGCTGGGGCGTAAGCACAGAACTGCCAAAGCGAGCGAGCCTATCCTAGGTGCTTGGGAGATTGCAGCCGCTCGTAGTTCCAACACCAAGTGGGTTTTTCCCCCCAGCCAGGTGGCCCTGTACATATGGCAGCCCTGCTTGCTAGCAGGAGAGGCATAGTGGGAATCAACTCGGCTGATGGAAAACAGCAGGCATTTAAATACTTCCACTCAGACAGCAGGTAGCTTGTTACCTGAAATGCCCAGGATCCATCATCCGGCAATGAGCGCACACAGATTTCAGGGACCCAGCAGGCGAACACTACCATGCATACTCATGGAAGGATGTTTTCTTCCTCAAATCTGGTCACCTGTGGTATCCTACACCCTGACCTTTGGCATCTTAACTCCTCCCCTTAGCAGTAAACCTAGAACGTTCTCAAAGGAATCTGAATGATTCCAGACCCTCCCCTCTCCTACCACTTTGTAGAGCTGTCTCACGAGAGCTGAAGAGACTATGAAAAGTGACAGAACATTTTAATGTGCTGACATTAATACCACATTACTGCCCGACTCAGTCAGCCTGCCTATGAGACAAGAGATTTGAGTAGAGGAACCTAACCCAATGCCCTAAAACTCAATGACACTCTACCCGACTTGCTCACTTTCTCCTCCTTCCTCATTCCTTTAATCTGATTTTATGACCTCCATGAGTACTGGTGGCTAGTGAGTGAAGCTTTCCCACTTCTTTGCAGAAATCTGAGGGACTGTGAGGCACCACCTTGCTAAGGCTGGGCACATGACTGATGTGCATATTTCTGTCTGTCTGTCTGTCTGTCTTCCTCTCTTTCTCTCTCTTTCTTTCCTTCCTTCTTTCTGTCTGTCTTTCTCTTTCATCCTTTCTTTCTTCCTTCCTTCCTTCCTTTCTTTCTTTCTTTCTTTCTTTCTTTCTTTCTTTCTTTCTTTCTTCCTTCCTTTCTTTCATGTTTAATCTTTTTTACAGTCCAGACTCTATCCCAGTCTCAGTCCACCCTCTGACTGTTCCACATCCCACACCTTCCTACCCCACCCTTGTCTCCATGAGAATGTCCCCACCACCACCCCCAACCCACCCCACTAGACCTCCCCACTCTCTGGGGCCCCAACTCTCTGACTGAACCCAGTCCTCTGTTTTATATGTGTTGGGGGCCTCATATCAGCCGGTGTATGCTGTCTGATTGGTGGCTCAGTGTCTGAGAGATCCCTGGTTAGTTGAGACTGCTGGTCTTCCTATAGCATTGCCTTCCTCGTGTGCATATTTCCTGGTGGAATAGAAGCCAGTGAGGCCCATGAGTTCTGGTTCCCTAACCTATGCCAGTTAACAAAAGGTTCTGCTGAGCAACCTAGGTGATACCAATTACATGACAGAGGTGGCTCCACCGATTTCCATATTTTCTCGACCTATAAGGACGAGCCCCTGCTCTGTAACAGATGCTGAGGAATGGTGTTGACTGTTCCCTTGAGAAAAGGAATGTTGGTTAGTATTGTGCAAGGGTTAGCATTTGATTAGTTGGGTTGCAAAGAGCCTCAGTCTGGCTCAAGAAGATGTGAAGGAATGACAGGTGCTTTAATGGATAAACATACTGGGATAGTCAGTAAGATAGTTTAAAGGAATGTAAGCACTGGGGGATGGGGAGGTGGCTGAGTCAGCAAAGTGCCAACCACAGAAGCACTAAGTGTGGTAACATACATAACATAACATAACATAACATAACATAACATACATACTATACCATACCATATATAACATAACATAACATACATAACATAACATACATACCATACCATACCATACCATGACATGACATAACATAACATAACATAACATACATAACATAACATAACAAACATAACATACATACTATACCATACCATATATAACATAACATACATACCATACCATACCATACCATACCATGACATGACATAACATAACATAACATAACATAACATAACATACATAACATAACATACATACCATACCATACCATACCATACCATGACATGACATAACATAACATAACATAACATACATAACATAACATAACAAACATAACATACATACTATACCATACCATATATAACATAACATACATACCATACCATACCATACCATACCATACCATACCATGACATGACATAACATAACATAACATAACATAACATAACATAATATCAATGGCTCTCTGGAGCTTGCTGGCCAGTCAGCCTCACCACTGAATACCATGTTCAGTAAAAGACTCATCTAAATAAAAAACTAAGGTGGAGAGTGACTGAGAAACAAACTTGACATTAGCCTCTGGCCTCTATCTGCATATGAACACAAGTGCATATATACCAACACATAAGCAAGCATGTGTACACATGTACATATATACACCACGTGCACATGCACCCATATATGCACCTACCCCTGAGAGAGAGAGAGAGAGAGAGAGAGAGAGAGAGAGAGGGAGAGAGAGAGAGAGAGAGAGAGAGAGAGAGAGGGAGAGAGAGAGAGAGAGAGAGAGAGAGAGAGAGAGAGAGAGAGAGAGAGAAAGAAGAGAAACAGATCAAGAACTACAACTGGATCTTAGGATCTCAGGCCCTGCTCTCCCGGCACACAATCCTCTGTAGCTCCCATGTGGGTCTTTGTGTTCCTCACACTGGTAACCAGCTCTACACTCTGCCAGAAGCAACCTTGACCTTCCTTAGCACACATGTGACCTACCATGGCCTTTCTGCACCTCAAGACACCACTGTTCTGTCCCACCCCCTTACTGACAGTTGTCTAGTTTCCTAGCGCCTCTGGTTAGTCCAGGCCATCTTCTCCCACCCAGGCCTCCATTTCCTCCAGGTCAAAATGCAATAAATGTCTCCCCAGAACGTGTTCTTGGTAATCAAGGGACTCCCAAAAAGTGCTCTTCATGTGACTGTTAGTTTTCCCCTTACTGATTTTGTGTCTTCCATGGTATATACATATGTTACATAAGGAGCTGGATTACACCTGGGATGAAGTCAGCTGAGGTGCTATTTTAGGTACCAGTCTGTGACCTAGAACCCATAACTATCATGGACCTATCCGCAAGATGGGCAAATGTCCTTTACTGCATTTTCTCTTTCCATAAGTTGGAATGAGCCTAGCAATGAGTAACAAGGCTGAGGGCCTAGCACTCAGGGCACTGAGGCAGATATATAAGCACTTTCAGCCCAGCTCAGACAATCGGACAGAGACCCTGCCTCAGAACAAACAAATGGACCAAACCATCGACTCCTCCCCTGGAGACTCCCCAGGGTCTCCTTAGGTGTGGAGGGAGTTACTGTTTCCCCACATTCGTGATTGAGGATCTTCTGGGATCCCAGCTGCCCCAGCTGAGCCCCACAGCCTGGTGCACACACACTGAAAACCCTCATCTAGGCAGTTTCCTAGAAGAGACCCCTAAGGTGAGTGATTAGCAGGTTTTCATACGGTCAAATAGTTTTCCAGTGAAGCATTTAGTAATTAAGAATGTTAACTAAGGATGTCTGGGGTGTTGGCTCAGCCAGTAAAGTGTCTAACACAAAGGCACGAGGCTCTGACTTCAGGTCTGTAATCCTCGAGCTGGTCGGGGCAGAGATAAGAGGATCTATAGAGCTCATTGGCCTATTAGTTTAGATGCATTGGTGAGTTCCAGGTACAGTGACTGTGACTCTAAATAAATAAATAATCAGGTGGAAAGGAATCAAATAATACATATTCACACACATGTGCACACTCATGTGCGCGCACACACATATACACATGTACATACATACACACACCTGCATGCACATACACAAACTTACACATCTATCATACACACAAAAATGAATAAATAACATAAAAATAATCTCACCTATAGTCTGGAGAGGTGACTCCGAGGTTAAGAATGAATACCACTCTTACAGAGGACCCACGTCCGTCCCCAGCCCCTGGGTCCACTGGCTGTATCTCCAACCGGACTCCACTGGCCCCCTCTAAACTCTGCCAGCACCTGCAGTCACATGTGCACATATACCTCACACACCCTAGAGACACATCATTGAAATTAAAAACAAACCTTTAAAAGTACACACACCCAGAGATTCGTCTCTGATCCTTTCCCATGCTATCAAGCTGACCAATATCAACCATCACGGAAGGAAGTGAGGGAAGAGCCAAGCAGGGATTCCTAGAGTAACGGGAGCCCTGTTACTATCCTTACACATTCAAACGTTTCTTCACATCACTGTCTGTATCTCCTGGGTGTTGTCAGTCCAAAGGCTTTACCATTTCCAAATCTATAATCGGTATCTGAGACTGCTCAATCACACACGCACGCACGCGCACGGGCGCACACACACACACCTGCATACACACATGCACATACTCACGCCGACTCACACATATACCATACACTCACAAAAATGAATAAATAACATAGAAATAATCTCAACAACAGCTACAGACATTCCACATAACAGTCCTGGAACTCTTTCTCAGGGACTCAGAGAGGCCCAGGATTTTCCTGGCCACTCCTTCCCGAATCCTCCTCTTCATCGGGTTTCCTCAGAATGCGCTTCCCTGGACTTTGGGCGTAAGCAGGGCTTCTCATCTATGCCCATCCTCTTGAGTTCTCATCTGTCTCAGGATAGAACTTCCCACACTAACACTTCCCAGGGTAGCGGGACCGTGGGCAGCATGAGGCTCCTCCATAGTGCCTGTTACTTAACTTGTGAAACTCTTACCATTAGGAGATAGAAATAATGGGTGCTCTCTTTGATACTAAAACTTTGGGGGAAGCACTTTGCAAATGTCAGGAAATGTCCAAGGACCAGTGATCCCTGCTTCCTGAGCTCTCATAGGACTGCATCAGACCAGGCAGGGGGACACAAATGATCAACAGCAATGTAGCCTTGAGCTCAGTTACCCCCATGCTAAAACCACCCGTTTCTGTTACCCATGCGGCAGCAGAGCAAGGTATTACACCTGTAGTGTTTGCTACAAGATTGACAGTTTCTTGTTTAGTTATTTATCTCAGCTCCAACAGAAAAATGAGTGTGTGCCTCCTGTTTTATGCTTGCCGCTGTAGTTTGACAAAAGGCCAGGGGGAAACTTCAGAAGGAAAGGACAGATGCCAGGAAGAGGGAGGGGGAGTTGTAAATAACATGGAAGTCTTTCCAGGCGAGCCCAGGACTCAGGTGGACCTCTTACCATAACTCAGCGGCTAGGGCACAAAGCACAGCCCTGGATGACAGGAAGTGCACATGGGAGGAAGGACACGTGTCAACAGCAAGCTACAATGTCCATCACCTTCAAATCCATCACATGGTCAATGAGCTTTCACAGTCTCTTCCGTGTCCCAGAAAAAAGAAAAAGAAAAACCGATAAGCGAGCAGCGGATGGTTTTATGTTTTAACATAACAAGTAGTTAAAGGCGTCTTCAGGAACGACCCCCCTCACCCCACCCCTCTCCACAGCATCTCAGAGCCCATTTCAGCTCAGGACAGAAACTCAAGTCCTTTATTTCAGAAAGGAAGCCCACATCGGAGAGCACTGGGTTCCATCACCACAGTTATTTCTGAGGTTAAACCAAATAAAACCTTCAAACATGTGAGTAACGACACCGAATTTTCCTTTCCTGTCAGGAGCACTAATACTAAATCAGATTTAGGATTGCAGATGCGAGAAATCACCGTAGAAACCTCTCTCTCCCGTTGTTTCTTCTCCCATGAAATTCCTCACTGGAGCAGCGACCACACCTCTGGTGTTACTGGTCTCCACATTAGTTAAGCTATCCGAACTGGCGCTGTTTAAAAGTAATCAGGCCATTTCTGTCGTTCTCAGCTGCCACCGGGGTCGGTGCCAGCATGACCAAGGAATGCCCACCTGACTTGTTATTTTTCAACTGGTTCTTCCCAGGTTTGTGGTGTATATGATGTCAGTTCATACCAGGATCTATATGAGGAAGCTGCTCGCTATCTGTAAGACAAGCAATCTCAGCATTTCTAGGGGCGAAGGAATACGCCCACACAAGAACAAACAAATCTGCAATGAAAATCCGTGTGTTCTATAAACATCAACTAAGATTAGGCATAAGGAAGCCAGTTAGCTCGTCTGCGGTCCTGCAAAGAGAAGGCCAGGAGAGATCTCAGTGCAGGTGTCTGTCTGACCCAGAAACCCAGACTCCTATAGGTCCCAGGAGTCCCTCGGGGTCCACCGGAACCCAGCTGGGAGAGTTCAGCCAGACTCTCACCAACGTTCTTTCATTTGCTAAGTAACTTAGCACATCCCTGTCCAAGTGACATGTATGGCCCAGAATCTAAGAAAAAGTGGGATGTCAACCAAAAACAAGGGCCAAACGCCATAGGCGGACGCACAGAGAAGCCGTTGGCGTGCTGTGTGTGTGTGGGGGGGGGGGGGGGGCGGGGGTCAGAGAGATGACAGTTGGATACTTTCTGAAAAGCACTACCTCAGAACAGGAGATGCATGTTTGCTGAAATGAAAGGTATTTGGGGTTTAAAAGGAAAAGACACAGATCTTATCACAAAATTAAGTGCAGATATTTCAAAATGCTGCAAGATACAAAGGGAGCTGAGAGATCTTGCAGTGTCTGGGAAAGAAACTTTGAGTTCCGTTTGTTTGTTTAGTCTCAATCTGTAGCCCAGGCTAACCCGGAGCTCACTGTGTAACCTGGATTAGACTCACATTCCCTGTAATCCTCCTCCCTGAACCTCCCAAGTGCTGGGATCATAGACATGAACCTCTTGTCCTAGAGAAGTTTGTTTCTTAGGCAAAAGAAAGTTACTGAAAGAGTTGAGCTAAGGAGATACTTAGAACTCAGCTTTGGAATGACAGCGGTGGAAGAGTGTGCAGCATATAAACTGAGGGGTGGGGGGTGGAGGGTGGGGTGCCCAGAGGCCAGCCAGGAGCACATAGTTGAAGCCCAGTTGAGGGGGAGGGTTTATAGGTCTATAGGGACATGGCTGTGTTCTGAGGAAAAGGGAGTCCAGATGGGGTTCTCCTTCTCCTTCTCCTTCTCTCCTTCTTTTTCTCCTTCTTCTTCTCCTTCTTCTTTCTTCTTCTTCCTCTTCCTCCTCCTCCTCTTCTCCTTTTCCCCCTCCCCCTCCTCCTTCATTTTACTGGATATTTTCTTTATTTCAAAAATTTTCCCCTTTCCAGGTCTCCCCTTTCCCATCCTCCCTCCCCCTGCCTCTATGAGGGTGCTCCCCCACCCACCCACCCACTCCTGTCTTCCCGCCCTGGCATTCCCCTACACTGGGGCATCAAACACCTTCAGGCCCGAGGGCCACTAATGTCCAACAAGGCCACATATGCAGCCGGAGCCAGGGGTTCCCCCATGTGTACTCTGTGCTTGGTAGTCCAGTCCCCAGGAGCTCAGGATTGCTCCTCCCATGGAGCTGCAAACCCCTCAGCTCCTTCAATCTCTTCTCCAACTCCTTCATCGGGGATCCTGCACCAGATGGAATTCTTTGAGTAAGGCAAGATACTCTACTACACCAACATGGCCTCTAGAAAATTATATTCCCCATGAATGCAGTCCACGATGGATCTAAGCCTCAAGTCTGGAGTGTGTATGATGTTAGGATAGGAAGTAACTCAGTTGGTCAAGTGCTCACCCTGCCAGCTGATGACCTGAGTTCAAGTTCCAACACCCATGTTTAAAATCAAAGCGAGATGGTGTGGGTTTATAAGCCCAGCTCTGGGGAGGCAGAACCAAGCAGCCCCCCCCCCCGCCCCCCGGAGGTAGAGACAAGCTGCCCCCTGGGGAGGCAGAGACAAGCAACCCCTTGGGGCTTCCTGGCAGGCCAGGCTATCCTATTTGGGAAAGTCCAATTAGACACTTTGTCTCAAAATGCTGTGCTTCGCTCACCCGGCTGGGCAGCCTCACAAGGTCAAAATCAGGAAATGATTGTTTTCTAGAACCACTTAGACACAAGCCAAATCAAAATAAAATAAAGGAGAAATAAAGGAGAGGGCTCGGTTCAGGCCGGGAGACACTAAGAGAACTGTGAGAGACAAGCAGAGAAAGGTGTTTCTTTCCCGTAGCTACAGCTAGCCACATTAATCCTCCACAGCCCCACACTGTCCACCCCCTGCCTGAGGCGTGTGCTGGGAGACCAGTGGAGTTTTCTTTTAACTTATTCTTTCATCTGCTCGTCCCCGAATTATATCCAGAACACTACTGTGGCAAGATACTGGACTTGGCCTTTGTCCTGAGAAGTCAGAGGATTACAAGGTAGCATAGGGGAGAGTGTGAGTCTCCAAAGGTATGGAGGGAGCCCAAAGCAGCCTGGTGCCACCAGGGCTGAAGCTGATGGCTAGCCCCGGGGGACCCTAATATCTCTACCCAGGAACAAGGAGTTGGGGTAAAATATCAAAGCCAGGCTTGTCCGTGTGACAGTGTGTTTCTGGGACGGACACTTGAGTGGCAAGCAGAGAGTTCTGAGCCGTAACGCAGTGAGTGGGTCTCTAAGACGGGCCAGCCCTTCGTCGGAGATGAGAAGAGTAGCTTACATAATGGAATCGGGGCAGAACCCGTTGCGAGCCCTGTGAGTAGAGATGTTTTGCTGACTGCTGTTGCGATGGGGAGCAGACTTTGCATATTATATCACCACTTTTTGTTGTGTTTGGCATGCAGTGTTTCTCTGCTCTTGACTCTGAGGTGTGAGGGGGAGGCTCTAATCATATGGCCTCGTGCAGATGCTCTATTTGCATCCCTATTAATCCAGGCCCCCCTGGAGATGCTCGAGCAGAGACACAGCGGGCTTTGTGTTTGAACTTGTGAGAACCCATACCACCGCTTAATAACTTAATGCATATGTATAGCCTCCTCAGACAGCCCACTAGGAGGCAGAAGCAGGAGGTGTCACCAGCTTGCAGACTGCGGGGCTCTGCGGAAATATGTTCTGACAGGAAGGAGCACCTCGTGCGGCAGAGCCTCTGCACCTTCTTCCTGTCTAGACACACACCTGTCTGGCTGGAAAGCCTGCTTTTGAAAGCTTAGACCCAAAGCATTAGTGATCAGTGATCAGTGATCAGTGATCAGTGATCAGTGATCAGAAATAGCTGGATGGGCTGATAAGCCCTCCCTTCGCCCCACCCCCCACCCTACCCCTCACGATTAACTTTGTAACACAGCTGTGGGTTTGTTTGTTTGTTTGTTTGTTTGTTTCTTTGTTTCAGCCATGAGTTAGGTGATACGGAGCTTTCTAACATGGGTCATATAAGGAAATAAGGGGCGTGGTGCATGCATGCAGCATGCTTTAGGGAACTGTGGTCCTACCTCCTAGCTGCAAGATGGGGAAGGAATAGCTCTTCTGAGTATTGTCTGTCTCTTTCAACAAACAGAGATGGCATCTTTGCAACACTGCAGGGTTGTCTTGAGAAACTGGGGTGGGAGGAGGGAGGTTACAATGGTGTTCCACTCACTGATTGGATCTTCTTCTTTGTTAGTGAGTTGGAGCTATCATGGTTATCATTGAACACTTGGTTCTCCCCTGCACTGCCTTGGAGTGGAGGGCCCAGTGTACAGATGTGCACAGTTGTGTTTGGGGCCTTCGGCTTTGTCTGTGTGGTACATAAACCAAACCAAAGCAAACTGCAGAACCTGCTCTGGAAATCTAACAAGGAAAGCACATGCTATCTGTTTGTATGTTTTGTTTTATGAACACAGGGCTTCCTTCTGGCTTTTGAATTTTATTTTGAAAAAAAAAATCTATGAAGTTGGAAAACATGACTCTAAGAATGTCTGAGATGAGCCCAATGGAGAAGCCACAATAGCCGCTGGCATGTCTGCCCACACAAGATTCACTTCCAACTAGTGACATCACACTGCCTCCCAGAAAGAACCCTGCATTGCCCATTCTGGTCTCCAGGACATTTTGAGGTTAGGACTACTGATTCTCCGTTTTCCAGCATCTTCCCCAAGTTTTCATGTCCTGCTGGCAGGCAGGACCCATCAGTGTGCATTGGCTTCCTAAGTAGGGTGAATCCTGGCTAGGTTTCTCTATGCAAAGTGCCATGTCTTTGCCCCATGAAGCTTATCCTTGTGGTTGCACGTACTTGAACTCATGAGCACTTTTTTCATGGGACCATTCTTAACCCGCAGAGTATAAATTGTCTGATACTCTGAATGAAGTTGACCAGTGCATGAGACTTTAGCCTGCCTCAACTTTAGGCTCCATCTTCCAAGGTGCCACTGCCAATTAGAGCAGTAAACAGAAGGGATTTTATTTTCTTGTAATTCTAACCACACTTCATGCATATTGAATTTTCAGTAGGTTTGAGGAGAGCAATCTATTTCTACAATGTAACTTCTAAGGATCCAACCTGAAACAATAAATGCCCTGGAGAACCAGTTATTTAATGGTGAGGATGGGATGGACATACTTTGTAGCTTTATTTTCTTTGTCTCCTCAACAGCTGCTCTTGGTGGAGGAACTGAAGCCAGCACTGTGCCTCTGCCAGCCTGGGCTTCATTTGTAAGACACCAAGCTTCATCCTCTTTATGTCTGGAGACTTTTTCAAGCCGTTCAATATTAACTAGCCATAAAACTCATAAAAGAAAAAAAGAAGTTATCAGGGAAGAAAACCCTGGTCTTGGGGCTGGTTTTATCCAAAGCTCTGAGATTTGCTAATTGTTTCCTGGTTTCTGTTTCCTTCAGACTTCCTGGAAGTTGGATTATGAAAGCCTTGAGGGTGGTCTGTCATTATCCAAAACCTCTCTTCCCCTCTTGTAACCTCTCTTTCCTTCTAGTATCAGAGGCCAGAGATTGTGCTTACATGACTTACGGTCAACTTAGGAATGCTAAAGAAAAAACAAAGCACACTCAGCCTTAGAAACTCTGACCAAACCAAGTGTGGACTACAGTCAGCCTCCCTGGGCTCAGGCCCCAGATCTGCCCTTTAGCAGTCATTTGAGCAAGTCACTCAAGGAACTGACTATCTCAATCTCGAATGAGGGCTGTCATAGCAGCTAGCCCCCAACAGGTGTATATGAAACAATGAATACACTCAAAAGCTTGGAGCAATACTTAGTGCACAGGAAGTAGCTCTTTAATTTCTCCACCCTCGCAATTGTTTTATAGACATATAAATCATTCCTTCTTCATTTTCAAGGACATTTCCTAGTTATTCTTTGATAATGTCAACTACACCTATTCTGTGGTATGCTTGTGATAACCTACAGTTCTTTGTTGCTACAATATTTGCCCCACAGTTAGACCATATATCAAATTCTTGCCGTTCCTTTTTTAAATTGAGGTAATGGTTGCTATCCTGAAATGTCTCCAGTTCTCCCTGGGACCTTTACACCCACACACAGAATTACTGCCAGCCTACATTGCCTGACCACAAGAATGAAGTCCCCTTTGATGAATTTTGTAGTTAGTAAAGTTAGTAAAGTCTGCTAAACATATCTCTGTCGATAGTTGCCAATTAGATAGATTCTAGTTTTAATGCTTAACTTGGGAAGGAGTAGAAGGAGAGGGCTATGCATTTTTTAAACCAGTGCAAGGGTCCAGGACAGAAACTACTCAGTCAAGAGAGGCCAGCCTGAAAATAGCAGAGGAGAAGATCAAAGCAGGGCTGGGGTGGGAGACAAACAGCAGACAACAAAGCAGACAGAGGCTGAAGTTCAGAGCTGACAGCCCTGAGTCTGGACACTTCAGAGAGTCTGTGTCCTGTGTTTTCTCTAAGCCCTGGCTTGGAAAACTTGCTTGCTTTGTTGGTTTCATTTATTTTTATTTTTATTTTTGGTTTTATGATTTGTTTGTTGTTTGTTTTTTAACTGTCTTTCTATGAATCTAGGATTTGTTAGACAAAAAAGGAAAGACAGTTGGGAGGAGGAGAGTTCTGTCTGGGAGCATCTCTTTGGTTTCCTTGTAGCCAGTTTTTGTAGTGATAACACTGAATCACTTCATCCAGTTAAATCTTCAGGAAATGAAGATTTAAATGAATTGAGACATAAAAATTACAATGTATTCGCTAGACTCAGCAAAGATAGGAAATGACCAGAAAGGATTTGGCTATAAACACTAAAACACAGAAAAGTTTTCTGACTAAATTTAAAGGAATTTCAAAATTCAAAATTTTGGAAAATTAAACATTTTTACTAATGACAATAGGAAGGATGGGGAACACTCCAGCCTATACAACAAATACAGCCCACCAAGAGAAGCTGAGCTTCCTGTACTGGTGTGCTAAGAAGATTCTGAAGTCTCTTGGATTGATTGGGATTCATGTTATGAGCAGTCAGGTGCACTACTGTGGCTGATATTTGTGGAATACAATTTAGGTTTTCACCAGATTAAGTTATGAGCATGACATTCTTTAAGAATTCTAGTTAAGGGACTGGAGAGATGGCCCTGCATTTAAGAGCACTGGCTGCTCTTCTAGGAGACTAAGGTCAGATTCCTAACGTTCCCATGAGGCCTTGGAAGGGTCTGTAATTCCAATCCAGGGCACCCAATGCCTCTTCTGGCCTTTGTGGGCATTGTGCACATGTGGTGCACAGACACATATGCAGGCAAATCACCCATACACATAGAACAAAACTAAAGAAAAAAAAAGACCAAGGGAAGAGCTAGGGGAAGGACTAGAAGAGATGAAGAGGAACCACATAGGAAGAACAATATCAACTAACGAGACACCCCCCCCCCCAGAGCTCCCAGGGACTAAACTACCAATCAAAGAGGGACCCATGGGGGGACCCATGGCTCCAGCTGCATGTGTAGCAGAGGATGGCTTTATCTGGAATCAGTGGGAGGGGAGGCTCTTGGTCGTGTGGAGACTTGATGACTCATCATAGGGGGATGCTAGAGCAGTGAGGCAGAGTGGGTGGGTGGTGGAGCACCCTCATAGAAGCAGGGTAAGAGGGATGGGATGGGGGTTTGCAGAGGGGAAGCCGGGAAGGGGAACAACATTTGGAATGTAAATAAATAAAATAGCCAATTAAAAAAAATAATTCTAGTTAAAAATCAAGGTTTGCTCCCTGTGCAACAACTACTTCTGAACAAATTACACAGCCATGCACTGAGTCTGAGGAACTATACATTTTACAAGAAAAAGTGAAATTCCAGAAAGCCATACTTAAGATCAAACTCCATCCACAACTTCGAGATGTATTTTTTTTTCTCATTTTAATGACCTTTACCTTGATTCCACACACTACCTTAGGATTCATGACTGTTAAGATACAAAACGCTGGGGAGATGGCTCTGTTGGTCAAACACTGCTACTCAGGCAGGAGAACCCACATAGTGAGATAAAAACTAGATGAGAAACTCCCTGACTTACTACATACAAGTTATTCAAAATAACTATATCAGATGGCTGAGGCAATCCCTCCATCAATAAAGTACTCACCTTGTGAGCAGGTGAAGAGATAACCCCAAATTTAATGCTTGATGCCTGTGATCCCAGTACTGAAGAAGCAGAGACAGTGGGTCCCTGGAGTGCACTGGCCACACAGCCCAATCATCAAGTCCCACCCAGGGAAAGATCCTGTCTCAGAATGTGAAGGTGGGAAGTGACTTAAAAAGGAATATCAGAGGTTGGCCTCTGACCTATACATGCACACATGTGCACATGCACATATATAAATACAGGAGCGGGGAGAGAGAGGAAAGGAAGGGGGGAGGGAGATAGGGAGGGAGAGAGAAGAGAGAGACAGAGACAGAGCTTGACAATAGACATTCCACCAAGTCCATGAGCAACCACGAGGTCTACATCCCTGTAGCTTTTTATCTCTAATAATATATTCAAAAGGAGTTTATAATTTAGGCATATTCTATTTTAGTTAATGAAGGTTCTGAAATTTTAAGTCCTGGGATCCCTAATTATTCTTATTTGCTCATGGGCATCTAATTCCACATCTCTGAGCTAAATCGTTTTATCGTTTAGATTAGCGGCCCTTGGCTTTTTGACCTGCAGTGCGTGTTTAAGTGTCTTTTCAGTTTGGTTTCTCTTTAATTAGGAGAAGAAACCCTGTATTTTAAGACTGTCACTGTTTAAAACAATGTGAATTTTACCTAACACATTTGCCTTGAAGCATCTGCAGTGAACTTATTTTTATAAATCAAAACAAATATGAATTTAAAAGCAACCATTAGGTTCTATGGCCAAGATGATACCGCTCTTGACCCTCATAGCATAAAAATTCAAATTCCTTTGTTGAAGATTGTTCTGTGCAAGAAGATGTGATTTTCATAAATCTCTTTGTTTCTCGGGAGTTCAAAAGGAGCAAAGACAAAATTCTGTAGAGCAGTACCAAATTAGCAATTAGAGCCTGCCATGGAGGGCTGAACAGCCATGCTCTGCTGTGGAGGGAGGATCGGAGGACCGGACATTCAGCCTGCAGAGCTCCTTATGCATCCCACAGAACCAAGAGGGCAGCCAGGGAAAAGTGCAAACTCCAGTGTGAGCCGGGAGTTTAGTGTTGCTTACAGTTTTCCTCTTTGCTCTCAATGCTGTTACAAATAATGCAAACCTGTTTTTATTAATTTACATTAAGTTCATTTAACACTGATGAAACAGACCAGAAATGTATAATGAGGAACATTTAACAAGCTCCCGCGTTAGGCTAATCTGCTCCGTTTGCAAGAGCTTAGCTCATTCTTGGGAAATAGCCTGGTAGAAGCCCCCTCCTTACTTAACAAGTAGAAACGAGGAGGAGAGTCGCCAGCTACTGATGACAAAGAAATGAACAAGCTTAATAATCTCCAATTGGTTTTCCACTCCACTTAATGATGGAGACAATGCTCTGTGGCCAGAAGAACACGGGAAGCAACCATGAGTACTGAAAATTTAATTAAAAGTCAGAAAGCCATTGCAATGAAGACTCAGCAGAAAGCCATTTATTTTTAAAATCTAATATATTCTTCATGACTAAAGGCTAAAGCCCACGCTGACTTTACACACTTAGCTGTAACTGATTTAAGCTACTTGATGACTTTTTTTCCTCCATCCCTCCCCCTTTTTTTCTGTCTACCTTTTCCCCCCTTTTGGCTCACAGGGTGGTACTCAATTTGCAATGGAGTAAATTGGCAGAATTTAATTTGGTGGGATTTTTTTTTTTAACTCTGTAAAAAGAATCCTCATTAAAGCCACAGGATCGGCTATATGCTTTTTCCATCATTAAGTAGCCTAACTGCAGGTAAAAGTTACAATTATGGATTTATATAAATCCTATTGTCAATTTATAGCTGAAAGACTGGGGAGGCACCTCGTTTTAAACAGGTTATTTTTTCCCCTTAACCTTTCTTTGTTTTAATGAGGATTCGGTTTGTCACTGTCTGAGCCGTCTCCCGGTAGGAAAGTTTCTCAGGAAATTATAAGGAATGAAAAGTAGCGATGGGAGAAGAGGCTTGGCTACATTTCAAATCGCTAGAAGACTCAATACTTGAAATTCATCTCCAGAGCCCTGTATGCATTATTGTCTCTTAGGTGCCACATTGGCCTATGAAAACCCTGAACAAGGAGGATTCCGAATAGGGCTTAGAGAAAGAGGAGCTGAGAAAGCTCCCGCCCCCAGGTGTGGTCTACTTGCAAGAAACACTGGTTAAAGCAATAAATAGAGTTGGTTCTCCTATAAGACCTTGATATCAATATATCTAGCATAGTTCACCTGACTTTGTCCTGCCCCCTCCCCACAAATAAAATAAAATAAAAAGCTTTAAAGTTGTTGGCAGACCAGCATGGACACTTGTTCCAAGCATCCAGGTGAAGGTTCTGAGAGCAATGCCTCCCACCACCCTAAGAAATGTGGCTGAATCTCCCCATCCCCCTGCAGACGTTTAGCCTACGCATGCGCACACCCTGACAGTGCGCTTAAGGCCTGCAGCCCAAGTAGGAGAGCACACATTGGGAGGCTCAACCGCCATTTCCCTCTTGGCTCTCTAAGAGGGTGGGCAGATCTGGATTCTAAGCCATTTCACAGCAAACACGCGTCTCTAACCACCAGCATTGGCTTAATTGGGGCTGCTTCCAAACCAGGTCCTCTCCTGCCTGCTACTTCCTAAAAAAGAAGCAAAACCACCGAGGATTTTGCTGCAGGATCCGAGGAAACCCCAGGCTTTGTCACTTGAGGTAACAGCTGCTGGTTATTTTCTTTGGTCTGTGGTGGAGGTCACGTGTTCTGTTCTTGACCAACACCTTTGAAGACGGAGGCCAGCTCAAAAGCTTTCAGCAGACTCTCTGCCTCCTGTCGCAGCAGTGCTGTGCACTAGTCCAGCAAAGACAGAAAAGTCAACCCTACCCCTATGGCTCCCACTCCTCCTGGGGCCCCGCATTGTCACGAGTGTACACTTTCCTGGATACAAAGCATCATTTCCTTGTCCTTCCTTGGGGCCAAATCTAATGATATTGTAATTCAGAGGCATGCAGCTAATCCATACTTATTCTTTTGCTAAAAAGAGTAATGGTTGATTCTGGAATCATCTGGAGTCAATAGCCTTCTCTTATGGATTCAAGAACATTCTTAGTGCCAGGCCCTCTGTGAAAACATGGAGATTCGAATACTTCTCATTGTGTGTTGGGTCTAATTTACCTTATCAAAACTCCCACTGGACCGAACAACGTAAGTTTTATATTATGTTGTTCGTTGACAGAGTCTACTTTCCATATACGGTCTCCATGTGTAGGTCCAAACCAGACAAAACAGTTCTGCCTGTGGTCCTGCCAGAATTCAGGCTGTGAATGCTTTTTTCAAGCTTTCCACCAACATCATGGAATTTCTGGCAGTTGGTATCAAGATGAAGTGTGGTAGCCTGGTTCTGACTACAAATGCATCTCAGCGTGTACCCTGAGGTAGACATTGTAAATAAAGTAGAGTGTAAATTGGGCTGTTGAGGTGGACCCGTGAGTAAAGGTGGTTGCAGCTAAGCCTTTTGACCTGAGTTCAATCCCCACAAATTTTCCTCAGACCTCCACATGTCTACTGTGACATGCACAAGCATGGATACACGCACACAGAGAGAGACACACATTCACACACACACACACATACATACATTATAAAAATGACAGCAAAAAAAGCATCCTGTTCTACAATACAAACACTGTAATTTGGCAACACAGCCTGCTGTAGAGTTACGGTCACACCGCCTGTAACTGCAGGCATGACTAGGGGTGGGAATCATGGCTGCTGCCCAGGACTGCCAGAATATCATGTAACATACCACAATTCTGTGAAAAGGTCCAGAATCAGAATTGGAAGTACAGTTTCTACGAATGCATATTACTCTTATACCCTTGTGAAGTTGGAAAATCTTAAGTTGAATCATCAAAGCTGGGGACCATTTGTATGGGTTAAGCATGAAAATAACCATCAGAGCTGACTGAGGGAATCCGATGGGTCTGCAGTACCCATGAACCCTGTGTCCTGCTCCCCTGCCCCGCCCCCACTCCACCATGTTGCCATGTTGGAACAGAAAGATCCCATGATGCAAGAGTCACCTAAAGGTTGCCCAAACGACCCAGTGATCTTTAAGGAGACTGAATATCAAGATAAATGCATCATGGCCCAGTTTCTCTCTTAGCTACAAAGCATTTTTGGGGGCCTAAACAAGTTTGTTTTGTTTTGTTTGTTTGCTTGATTGCTTGCTTTTTGTTATGTTCTTGACAAAAATGGAGTTGTTTTTTTTTTAATGACAAAATCAGGATTTTCAGTGAAATGGTGCCTGTTGACAGAATGTGTCATCTCCCTGTAGTTCCCAGTTTTACTGAGGTGCTGCCATCCACACCTCCCCACCCCATCCTTGCTTCCTGTCCCCAGCAGATCTACATGATAAAGTGTCCTGGAGATATGTATGTGTCTGGTCTGGGTTTTAGTTGTCAGAGAAGGCTTTATCAAGAATGACATATGTCTGGGTGTGGCGCCTCGGAGAAGCTGGAGTCCGGTCACCTTATTCCTCATCCCCACAGATGAACCCAGTGACAATTTAATGGTGGAGCTTTTCCATCACTCAAGGCCCTCAGATCATCTACTGTCTTTCTGCCAGGTTCAATTTGAGCCAACCCTAGTCCTAACGGCATCCACACACATCCACACACCACAACCCTTCTAGCACCTAAAAGCAGGGCACAGGTCTGTTCTGCGTCTGCGCAGCCCACCGGGCTCCAGGAGAGCGCTGCAAACGCACCAATAGGGGAGCAGCTACAATGCAGTCCAGAGTGGCAGCGGCAACGCAATCACAGATGCAGACGCAGACGCAGACGAGGGTAGGTCTTGAAAGGGAAGTTAAATGAGGCAGACACAGGTGAGGAACTATGAGTTGCTGGCTTCTAACACTGTGCTAGGATGGTCACAGCAAGGTTTCAATACATGCCAGGGGACAGAAGGGATGAGGGAGAGAAGTTGAGGAAATACACAATATCAGCAGCAAAGGGAGCTCATTGAAACGGTTTTGTGAGCTAGCCTGCATGGATTGTGTAGAAAAAGAAGAATCTGAGACATTTCTAAAATAAAATCAAAGAAAGATCACCAGACACGGCTGTCCTTTGACCTCCATGAGCCTGGCATGGCACACACATGTACCATGTGTACACACACACACACACATACTATGTATAAACACATATATACCATGTGCACACACACACACACACACCATGTGCATACATACGCACACACCATGTTCACACACATATACACCATGTGTATACATACACGTACAAATAAATATTTTAAACAAATTCTTTATTCTCTCTGGATTACCTTTGAAAACCTAAGAGAGCTGGTCTTATCAATGGTCGCCTTGTTAAGGCACTCATGTCCACTTCAGCAGCAACACACACTATGTTTACATTTCATTTGGATTCTAGAAATACAAAATACCAAGTCCAAAGATCATTTGGCTGAGCTATAAATGATAAACTAAAGTATCCTGTGTTTTTTCCAGAATGGGGTTCTCCAAAGAAACCCACGTAAGTCACTACAGACTGTTGCCATGGGGACAGCATACCCTCACAGGCAGCCAAAGGCAAGACTGAGGATGGGTCATGTGACCAGACGGCAGCCAGGTGGGTCCTGCCCAAATGCTCCCTCAAGCCCTTTTCCACCTCTGTGAATATTGACATCATTTTTCTACTTACTGTTCCAAAGAACTTGAGGTAAATGACATTAATTAAAGATAAAATTCAAGTTTTTAGGTTTCACATAGAATTCTAAAATGTACAGAGAATGCCTGCACTCTTTCAAGGTCACAGGTAGGAGTTGTCAAGATCTGGCTCTGTTCCCGATCACACGGGTTTGAGACAATTTATAAAGTGGGCTCCAGTTGTCATTAGACCACTGATAAAAACAAACACATCGTTTTTCTTCCTGGTTTCATAACATCTGCTTATTGGTTACATCGTCATAAAGAAGAGATTCATAATTTAGTATAATTTGGAAAATGTATAGACAATTACTCTAGTTTAGGGGGTATACCTGTCTGTGTGCACAGACATGCATGCATGAGTCTGTATCTTTTTACATATGTGTTATATGAATACACATGTGTATGCCTGTTGGTTTGTGTCTGTGTATACATGTGTATATCTGTTAGTGCATGTTTGTATGTGTATGCATGCATGTATGATGTGTAAATGTGTGTGAAGTGTGAGTATGTATGTATATGTCTGTTAGTGTGTCTGTGTACACATGTGTATGCCTGTTAGTGCACATGTGTATTGAAAGGACAACATAAATCCCATTTGTCTCCATTTAAGGACCAGGCATGATTTTGAAAAGAAAGCCATAAGGAACCAGCTCCGGGGACAGACCATAAAATCCAGAAACAAGGTCCTAAAGCCCCCTCCCAAAGAACAGCCCGAGGATAACCACAAAAATGGAGAAATATCTTATCTCAGAAAGGGCCATCTGAGCTGGACATTCTTTTTCATCACATAGTTGAACATTCATGACATAGGAATGCAGACCACTGACCACCTGCGACCCCCTAGCACTCACTCACCAATGACATTTTAGATTACCTAATCCTTCTAGAGAGTTCTGCCCCCGCCCCCATTCCCTATAAAAGGCTTGGGGTCACCATTTCCAAAGAATGTTTGAGCCTCACATGCTGGTTGCTTTTACAGAATAAATGCTCTTTGTCTTTGCACACTATCTGAGTCTGGGGTCTTCCTTCAGCAATTTTCAGACCCTACATATGTGTGTGCATAAGTGTATGATATGTGTGTGCTACACATGAGTGCACATGTGTAAGCCTGTTAGTGTAGATGTGTGTGATGTGTGTGTGATATGTGTGTTACACATGAGTACACATGTGTAAGCCTGTTAGTGTAGATGTGTGTGATGTGTGTGTGTGATATGTGTGTTACACAAGAGTACACGTTTGTAAGCTTGTTAGTGTAGATGTGTGTGATGTGTGTGCTATGTGTGCGTACACATGTGTGTGCCTACTAGTGCCTGTGTGGACTCAGAGGTCAAGGTCAGTAGTGCCCCATCTCATTGGGAGGGGACAGGGTTTCCCAGTAGAGCTCACCAATTGCCGAGTCAGCTGGCAGGCAAGCATTTGGGGTCTTTGTGTCTCCACCTCTTGACATTGGAATTTACAGGCACATGCTGCCTCGACAGGCTTTTTACATGGGTCCTGGGGATTCAAGTCACAAAATCTAATTTTAAAACATATTTACTTCTATTGGGAAACATGGTGAATAGATTTTCAGTGGAGACAGCTCTGATTATATAACTGGAAGAGTTCGTGACTCTGTACGGCTGACAGCAGGTTTGACTGTTCTCTGGAGTAGCTGTAATAAACAAGATATCGTCCCCAAACCATTCAAGAAATTTCTGTTGATGTATGCTGTGGTTTGGATGAGAAATGTCCCCCATTGGTTCCCCACTTGGTGTTTGGGTTTGTGGAGGTTATTGGATCTTTAGGAGGCTCGACCTTGCAGGGGAATTATGTCACTGGAGGCAGGTTTTGAGGGTTAACAGCATTGCCTCTCCATTCCAAAGTGGATGGAACTGTGACCTGCGAGATTCCTGCTCCTGCTGCCATGCTTTGTCTGCCTCTGTTCATGCCTTCCCCACCATGGTAGACACCACCCCTTTGGAGCTGTAAGCCAAAATAATCCCTTTTCTTATTTGAGTTGCTTTTACAGAGATCGTGGTATCTTATCACAGCAACTATGAAGTAACTAACATAGTGTGCATAGTGTGTCTCCTGAGTGCACAGGGCTACTTCCTGGTAGAATTGCTCACCTCCTTCAGATAGGCTACCCTACTGAAATCTGCATCATGTCCCTAGTTCCTGAGCCTCAGGTTGTTTCTCCTTCCTTGCTTACTTTAATTGTGTAGTAGTAAACGCAGCATAAGCAATGTAAGAATCGAGCCTTGCTAGTTAAATATAAGAACACAGAGCAAAATATCTGAGAAAGGTTACACCTCTTTAAAGATGCAAATTGGTAATGGAGCTCAATATCAAAACAACAGAGCGCTGTTAATTTTTAAAAAGGTGCAAATTGCTAATCTTACTTAAGGCTTTTTTTTTAATTGCTTATTAAGAGTCCTAGCACACACACACACACACACACACACACACACACACACACACACACTCAAAAAAATTAAACAAAATAAACTCTTAAAAATAGAGTGGTAAGAACAAAACATGAGTTTGACTATAACCCTTTGTGGGTTACCATAAGCCTTGATAATATTTGGAAACTCTCTCATCTACCCCAACATGAGTCTAGAAGTCTGCACACCTAATTTATCACTCACCTCTTGCTTTATAAGACTGCAGAACCCCAAAGATGTAGACAATAACCGTTTAGCTCAAGTTTGGGGATTCACCCACAATGGGTGGGCAGAGGTGACTGGGCAATAGAGCGTTATTCCACGTGCTTTGCTTGACAATGGCTATGACCAGAGAGCACTTTTCCCAACTATCTACAAATGTCACATACCTTAGCTTTTGTTTTATAGTCACCTTATAATGGTAAGGCTCCACTTAGCCCCTAATTCATAGGCTAGATATCAAGGCCACTAATATTGCATACACACAGTTTATTGCGCACACAATAGGGAGCGAGCTAATTTGGATGGCAAGAGAGAAAAAAATTAGATTGAGCCTGTCTACTGGTAGGGCTTCAGATAGGGATAGAGAGGAGTTATTGTGTGTGGGTCAGGGTATCTACATGCCCAACGATGCCATGATATCAGGGGATGCTCATGTGTTTCCTAACAAAGTGAGAGTGGTAGGAAAGGGTCTTAGTCACTGTTCTATTGCTGTAAGAGACACCATGACCAAGGCAAACTATAAAAGAAAGCTTTCAATTGGGGCTGGTTTACAGTTTCTTAGGGTGAGTCTACAATCATCATGGCTGGAATCACAGCAACAGGACAGCAGGCTAAGCACTAGAGTAGAAGCTGGGAGTTTATGTGTTCTCTACATCCATCCAGCAGGAAGAGAACCTGGATCTATTGTCACTCCTTCGCTAAGGCCACACTTCATCAACCCTCCTAAACAGTCCAGCAGATAGACGAGCCTATGGGGGCCATTCTCAGGAAGGGCAGCTTAGAAGTCTAAATTTTATCTGTAGTCTAACATCAAAATTGGAATCAGGCTCTTTGGTACAAACTCCACAAGTCCAAAGTCAGACTGTCTGATCTCAGAATCAAAGATGGGAAAATATGCCTGAGTGAATGAAATTGCAAAGGAATATGTCAACAGCATGAGGGTTCAGGAAGGACATACAATCAGGGCTATTAATGCTATCAGTCAAGCATGAGGCTACTCAGCATTAAATATTCAAGACAGAAATCTATGCATGAATGTGAAAAAACAATGCGTAACACACCTAAAATGTTAGAGAAGTGCACGAAGAATGGGACACCAGGGAGCAGATGTGTACACAATGAGTGTGCACAAAGCGAGTGTGCACATGGTGAGTGTGCACACAGTGAGTGTACATAATGTCCCTTCCCAGACCCAGGGAGTGAATGTGCACATAATGACCTTTCTTGGACAAAAGCAGTAGAAGCAGAAAATCGTCAACTGAAGTGAGCAGACTAAGGATGGCTTGTGAGGTAAAGGAGAAGGGCTGCTGGATCCACACATAGTGGGTCTTATAACTTATAACAGTTTATTCACCTGATGTAATTGTCTTCTCCATGACTTACTACCTCTGTCTGCTAACCTAAGCCTCGTCCTCAAAGCTTCTATCCTCCATCCAATCTAATCTAGACCTAGAATGTTTTGAGCCTCTGAGACTTACTGCTGAATAAGCTCACCCCTTCCTAGTTCTTTCTGAACTCTGATTGGCTGGTTCAACTCAGCTGTTCTGGTTCAAACTCCTCTCCAAGCTGAGTGATTCAATCTGGCTTCTCCTGGCTTCTGACTGAATTGCTGTGCTTGGCCTCAAACTAACTCTGGCAATCTGTTCTAATCTCCTGGCTCCTTCTCGTTGTCTGTCTTGTTTTGTCTTCACCTGTATCTAGCTTCTTCTCTCATCAACCTGTCCCAGTAAAACTGCCTCTTTTTCTCTGCACTGACCCCCAAGTAGCTTTCCTTTCCTCTCTCTTCTCATGAGAGTTGGACATATCTTATTCTGTCAAATCTTTCTCTGATTCATCACTTTGTCTGCCACTCAATTAGACATCACTTTTAAACATAGCTGCTTCTTTCTACAAACTAACTTTACCTTCATTGTTTGGAATTAAAGGTGAGAGTGAAAGACTGAGCTATACCACAACAAGAAACAGATTTTTTTTCCAGTAAATGACACAGTCTCATATATCAAATATCTCATCAAATATCCTGAACATTTCCCCCCTTTTTGTCTAAGCTAAAAATTGTACACAGTTTAACTATTATATCAGACAAGTGTTGATCCCCAAACCTGAAAATCTGGATGTCCTTGTGAAGATCCACTGACACAATGATCCTTGGTAACTGCGGTCCCCATCACCTGTTCTTCACCAACAATGCACTTCGGCACCAAAGTTTTCCATCCAGTTTGCCAGTCTGAGAAACAATCTGTCCCTTAGCTGGTTTGTTGAGCTGTCTCCATGCAGAGGGGATCTGCTTTCTGTGTTGTCTGAGTTGCTATCACTCTGCATCTCTTCCTTCCTTGAGGCCTTTCATGAGGAAGCGTCTCTTATTCAGATCAGATCTTTATCAATTTTGAGGGAACCTATAGTCCATAGTCTTTTATAGGCAAAACATTTTCTCCAGATTAATACATTCCCTGAGTTCCACTCTGATGTTAAAACATCTTTAAAGTGTGCAGGTTGGCCTAATCCAGCAGTTTTTTCTACAATCCAATGCCTTCCAAGTAATCCTATTCCCCTTGTCTGTTTATCAAGGTACAATTAGATCTCTATGAGTCTGCACATAAGACATCTAGGCACTTGCATTCCATGCCTGGCTTCCCACCATCAAGCCAGGCTTTCTACCCATTGTCAATGGGCTGTCTATCTTGATCCTCAATTTCATTAGGTGCCATAGGTTCACAATTAAACAGTTCCTATTCTCTTACTTCCTCTGTCTTTTGACTCTCAAGCCCTTGTATTACTATAGCTAATCCTTCTTGTTGTATGGCTACTTTTCAGCCCTTTTTGAGAGGAAAGATATAAAGATTGCAATTGAAACTAGAGAGGGGTTTGCTCTGGTGGTCACAGTTGCGGTGAGTTGTGCTAGTTCAACCCCCTCAAATCTTTTCTTTGCTCTTAAGGGATCTGAAAATGGAAATTTCAGAAAATGGAAAATTCCATTTTTTTAAATGCAGGAAAAGTCTGACTATCTAATTAAAATCGTCTATTTTGGGTGACTTACTGTGACTTGCTATCTCAGAGGCACCTGCATCATTTCTTGCTCTGGGATCAAAGCTCTTGCTTCTTTGGTGTCTCCTGTATCTCTCTGGGAGTCCAGCCCAACTTAAAGAACTGTTTCTTCCTCTGTAGATGATCCCAGAGAAATTTCTCCTCTGTGGCTTTCTGTCAGTCAGATGCCCTCTGCTTTCCACAATGCTGATGGATTTTCTTCTTCTCCAATCATGTTGGGTTTTCTTCCAACCATGGTGACCACCAGATGTAAATGTGTCTTTTATTTGCCTGATGTAATTGTTGTCTAATTTGCTAGCCTAGGCCTGGAAGATTCTGGAAGCTTCTACCCTCCAAAAAATCTAATCTAGGCCTAGAATATGTTCTGCCTCTGAGACTTACTGCTGAATACACTCACCCTTTCTAATTCTTTCTGAACTCTGACTGGCTGGTCAACTCAGATGTTCTGCATCAAACTCATCTCCAAGCTGACTGATTCAGCCTGGCTTCTCTCAGTTTCTTAATGAATGGCTCTGCTTGGCCTCAAACTAACTCTGTTAATCTGTTCTACTCTTCTGGCTCCTCCTTCTCTGTCTTGTTCTGTCTTCACCTGTCCCTAGCTTGTTCCCTCTTCAACCTGTCTCTGTAAAACTCTCCCAGTAAAGCCGCCTCCTCCTGTTCCTCTCTGTCTGCTTCTTAAGTAGCTTCCCTTTCCTCCCTCCTCTGCAGAGAGTTGGGCAGATCCACTTCTGTCAAATCTTTCCCTGAGTCATCACTTTGTCTGCCACTCAATTAGACATCACTTTCAAACATGGCTGCTTCCTTCTACAAATTAACTTTACCTTCATTATTTGGGATGAAAGGTGTGTACTAAAGACATGTTTATATTCCAGCCAGAGGGATTAAAGGGGTGTGCTAAGGGCTGAGTCACACTACAACTAGAAACAGATTTTTTTTTCAGTAAATAACACAGCCTCGGGGTTCACAGTGTGATCAAATACCCTTCAACAGTGTCTCATTCCTTAAGCCATGATGTTAAGTCCTATAGAAAGTCAGTATAGTTATCCCTCAGTGAATTCTAAGACAGGAGAATCCTAGCTTGGTCATAAGCCACCAAGGGGAAAAAAATACCACAGTGGAATAGCCACCCGGTATGAATGAAAACATTCCCCAGTTTTCAGTTGGGGAAATATAAAGCAATTTTAGAGTGTGTGTAACAAGAAAAGAGTTTCAGCTAGAGCGGCCAAAGAGCTGTACCCTCTGAAAGGAGGGGAAGTTGATCTCCTGTGGCCACAGCGCAGAGGGCAGATGGGTGCCGTACGTTAGTGGGGGGCATCGGATCTAGCCAAGTTGCCAGGTCTCTTCCATGGCTGCCACTGTTCTGGAGTACAGTGGCCAGGAGCCAAGGTCAGGGCCACTGACCAGGAAGTGACTAGGAAGTGACCAGGAAGTGACCTTGGTAGGCTTGAGCAGCTTCCAGCAGCAAAAGCTTCAGGAGAGACGTCTCTTCCCCAAAGTGCTACACACAGCTCTGTATGACAGACGCTGTCAGCTCTCAGACGATCGTTGGTGAAATAGCTCTCCTGCCCTTGATTCCTTGTGACAGGGCCTTATATGCATTTTGGGGTGGGGTGGGGTCTAAGAGCAGATGCTTTCTATTGGCTTGGTCTGAGATGTTAGGGATGCTTCATCTGCTTGAGGAAGGGCTTTGGATGTTGCCCCTATGTGACTGACTGTCACAGTCCTCTCCATGGGGTGTCCTGGTCACATGTCCCAGAACAGGAACCTGGTTGGAAGTAGATGAAATACCTAATGCTCTCAGGTATGAGAGAACTGGGGTTTCTGAATCCACTTGACCTTACCAAGTTTTCTGTCTGATGGCACAGTCCACTGCCCCACAGCTGAACCCCCCCCCCCACCCCGCCCAGGCTTCGTTGGAAGAGCCCTCCAATAATATATTACAAGGATAACAGGAATCCTCTTTATTTTAAGCACCATTTGGAAATGTTACTTATTCCATCTCACAAACACCATCAGGGCTCCTGGGCTGTAAGCTTGCCAGTTGAAATTCTCTTTATTTCCTTACCTACACTACTGCCCACCACCACCACACAGGCATGTGTGGGGGTGTATTAGCCCCATGCACCCCATAATCTGCCTCCCTCAGAAGCTGAGCAGTGGAATCACCCACCCACACCAGAACTAGCAGAGCTCGACACCAAATAGCCAAACCCAGGCAGAGTGAGAATATATAATCTCATTGTTCACACTTAGGGCATCAAATCCAAGTAGCTGCATAGAAACTTGCAGTGCCAGACTCCTTAGGAAAACACCCTACCAACACAGAGGAAGTCTGTGGTCTAGAAAAAGAAACCAGTTCAAGGGAATGTGAAGTTCTTGGGAGGAAACAGGCCAAATGAAAGCAGACTTATTTTAGCAACTCCTCTTCCTCCCTCCATATCCAGTCACCCACCACTTCTGATGTGTTTCATGTCTGAAATACATCAAATCCATTTGCTTTTAATATCCTTATGATGCACACAGCACACATATTTACACACTGTCTGCACACAACTACCTAGTATTTACCCAATAACTCCCAGATAACTGCACAGCACCTCAGGATTTCCACAGAGCAGCCTTCTTCCTGCTACAGCCTCATCTGCCTGCATCCCCCCTTCCCTGGATCCACCATGTTCACCAACAGCTTCACTCTCTTGTCATTTGCCTGAAATGATCTTCAGCGACCCAAAACACTTTCCAGTATGTTCTCCAAACCATAGTACATACCTTCTACAGGGGCCACGTGATTTGTGAGTTTCCCTGTGTCTTCTACCATTCATTGTAGAAGTTCCATCTTCTTCCCACCTATGTCTGTGTAGCCCAGATCATAACTATATCATAGCAATTTGTTTCTGGTTAGAGTATGAGCCTCTTAGTCAGCAAGGGCCACCTTATTCGTAGTCTCTGTCACTGTATGCTCCACGGTAAAGTGCTTGGTACTCACAGGTACTCCTTACATACCCAGTGGGTGGGTACGTGGGTAGGTGGATGGATAACTCATTGCTCCTTCCTGACATATCTTTTACCCCGCCCCTGCAACATAATATTATTTTCCTGAATGGGGTGGAGGGTTTTTGGGACAAGTTAAACACAGGGCATCTTTATTTTCAGTGGTCCCTGGCAGTTTGAGAGAGAGAATCCAAAAGATGGAGAGAGTGGAAGCATCAAAAGATAAAACACGCAAGAGACACAGGAGAAGAGTTCTGGGGACCACAGGAGAAAGGGCAGAAAGGACATCTGGCGAGCACGTGAAGGAAAGACATCGCGCTAGCACGTGGAGGAGAAGACAGCGGGAGGGGGGCGGGGGGAAGCACGCGGAGGAGAGGACATGGGGCGAGCGCGTGGAGGAGAGGATATTGGACGAGCGAGGGGAGGAGAGGACATGGGGCGAGCAGGTGGAGAAGAGGCCATTGGGTGAGCATGTTGAAAGAACATCTGGCGAGCGCTTGAAAGCAAGAAAGACAAGCGTAGGGCAGAAGGAGCGAGCATGAGCGAGCAGTGCGCCAAGAGAATGAGAAGGATGGAGAGCTGTTCCTAGCAAAACCAGGGGAAGGGGGGACCTAATAAGAAGCAATTAGAAGGAAAGTGAAAAGACTTATTCTAGGAGTTTGGTGTTAAAAAGCAAATGAAGTGGAAATTTTGTAAGTGTTAAACTCTACCCAAAAACAGTATGAGGGGAAATTTTCACACAGTATAACTTAAAACAAGTAAAAAAAAAAAAAGTATAACAAATTTGTGTTTGGATGATAGAGCATACAAGATCATAATTAAAACACTTTACCAACGCTAATTAAGGTAGGTAGGTCAATGTTATTGGCCTGTTTTTTGGTTTTTGTTTTGTTTTGTTTTGTTTTGTTTTAAGTAAAAACAGCCGTTGGAGTGGGAGAGCTCAGAGGCCTCAGCAGGCTCACCCAAGTGTGAACGTCAGGAAAGAACCGGGTAGTTGGACTGCTCAGAGACAGCTCCAGGGAAGAGGAAGCGCCTAAGAAAATCTCCCGGGCACAAAGGGGAAATACAAATGAGCAAAAGACAGATAAGGAACATAAAATGTATTGTTTTTCTGAGAAACATTCAAGGCTTTCAACGCACCATCATGTTCAGCTAGCTGCATCCTAGAAGGGCCAGCGGGCAACTCCACTAAAGAAAGAGAACTCTAGAGTGAACCTCAAACTCATGCTGGTTCCTGACTTAGACCCAGGGCCAGAGACATTCAGAGACCCCAAAGGAGACCTTAGAAGTCCAGGAATCCTGTGCTAGCTCAAGTAGATGGCACATCTCGGTGGCCTCTTCCTGACTTCCATGCTTCCAAGCATGATGCGTCTTTATATGTAGGTAGGACTTCCAACAATGCCACTAAAGCTTTGGACACTGGAGTCTCCTGGATGCCCCCACGTTCTTGTGTCACAGCCATTAACTCTGGATTACAAAGATCTAGACTATAACCCCCTGGAGATCAGAGCAGCCTTCCTTACTCCTTGAATACAACCCCCATCAAGAGGCCCATTCTGGAATAATTGGCAAATAAATTTGGTGATGGAATAGATACATAAGTAAATATATCTTTATAAATTATAAATTATAATTATATATACACATACATATCACATATACATGGGCACAGACCCCTTGAGGGTTTGTGACAACCCTTAGGACACCTAGCTACAGTTTGAAATATCCACCACTAGATGGCACTATTTTAATGATACAGTAAAGCCTTTTATCTGATGCGGCCGCTGTCACAGGCGAGGTTGATGCAAAATGTACATTCCAAAAGTCAAATGTTCCTATCCTGCTGCTGCTTACCATCTATAACGCTTAATGTGATCCTCGTCAGAGGGGAACGACTTCCAATCAGTTCTCAAGTCTCCAACCTCACTGGTACTGCTGCCCAAAGCGCCATTGGAATGTTGGGTGTTTTCAATAACCTGTGTCATTTGTTAGATTTGTTATCGTTACAGTTGTTTTCAGTCTCATATTGAAGGACTTCAATGACACCCCTGCGGACAGCCCTAGACACGACTGCATAAGCGGACACCTGCTGGAGTGTTGGTGAAGGTCTGGGTTTGCCTCCTGGGCCATGGACACGCCTGCTGATGATACTGAGGCTTCATGGTGGCAATGTTACATTAGTGAGCATGAGCAGTCTTCCAGGACATAGAACCGAAAACAGGTTCCTGAGACAGATGAGGAGTGGGAAGGTGGCTGAAAGTCAAGGAGCCGACGCCTCCGGGGACCCCCTAACCCATTCGTCAGGGCAGAAAAGCTCCTCTATTCAAGTGTTAGAAACCCATTCTCCTAGTAAAAAGACAAAAATAATCAATTGCTAGTGATCTCTCATGCCTCCCTCCCTCCTCTCTCAATAGACAAAGATAATAGACAAGGGGCAAGTGATAGAGGTGATAGGTCATTGTAGCACAGCACACGTCTGCTTATTTATGTTTCGTACTCTTCTAAGTGGGATTGATTCTGCGAAATAACTTTTCATTTTGACATCACAAGGGCAACTGAGCTCTAGGTTCTTGAAGTAGCCACCCCCCCAGCCCCACCCACAGTGCTGCCCACAGTCACGGCCCCGCCCACAGCCCCAGTATGGCCCCGCCCACAACCCAGCCCCAGTTTGGCTCCACCCACTGCTCTGCCCAGACCCTGCCCACAGACCCCACCACCAGCTCCATCCAGCACACCCTCCAGTTCAAGTGCTTGCTTGTGTGCTTGTGGCCGCCTGCCTGCCTGCCTGCCATGGCCCTGAGCCTGTCTCTCCCAGCATCCGTTCTGTCCTCCTACTCCCAGCTGCTCACATGGCCGCTGGTGCATCTGAGAACACAGTGAGGAACACGTGCTCTGGGGAGTGAACACTGTGACTGTGTCTTTTGAACCCTCTCACAGCACAGCTCAGAGTAAGTGTACATGAAGACACAGGAGGACATGTGAGGACACAGGAGGACACATGAGTTCACATGAGGACATGTGAGAACACATGCATGCACATGAGGACACATTCGTGCACATGAGGGCACAGGATGACACAGGAGTGCACATAAGGACACGTCAAAAACGTGAGGCCACTCGAGGACATGTGAAGACACAGGAGCCATGACTGAGCTGGAAGTCACATGAACTCACCCTTGTCAGAGGTGGAAGGTGGCTAACACCTGACCCTCCACTCAAGCCTATGGTCCCACATTGAGTTCCAGCAATAGCCTTTCCTCCCTAACTTCCTCTCTGCTGACGTTCTGGAACACCAATGCCCAAGGACCAGTTCACATTTTCCTCCCCCCTTTCCCCCTCACCACTCCATGCCTTGGCCTAGCTCCTCCCTTCATCTCCACGGTAACAGTCAGCCCCTGTCTCCCCCCCCCCACACACACACACACACAACCCCCCTTCACACACACAGCACATCCCTGACACAGGTTTATGAGAGTGAGAGCTTCTGTTCACTGACCAAGTTTTACTCAGAGCTTTTCACAGTAGAAGTGCTCAGTTCTTTGACCATTTACAGACACATACAGGGAAAGACAGCAATAATGGTGGTGATGGTGATGATGGTAACGGTGATGATTGATGTGTTTTCAAAAAGATAAAGAGGGGGGAGATATGTTCTATGGAGGTGTGGTGAGGTATGGGGGAAGGGAGTGCCTCAGTGGGCCCATGCCAAGGCATCCCTTCCCGCTGAGGGACCAGGCACAAATAATATAGTATAGAAGAGAGTTTATTCAGGGCGTGGGGAGGGGAGTTAGGAGGGTAGTAGAGGCAGAGAGACAGAGATACAGAGAGACAGACAGACAGAGATAGGGAGGGAGAGAGAGAGAGAGAGAGGGGAGAGGAGAGGAGAGGAGGGGAGGAGAGAGGGGAGAGGGGAGAGAAGGAGAAAGAGGAGGGGAGGGAAGAGGAGAAGAGAAGAAGTAGAGGCAGACCTAGAGAACATGGAGTGGGGGAAGGGAATGGGGGAAGAGAGGGAGGAAGGGAAGAGCTCAAGGAGGCAAGCAGCCCCTTTTAACTGTTGCCAGGTAACTGTGGGGCGGAGCTTAGACAGAATGCTAACAAAGATGATGACGGTGTTGATGGTAACGGTGCCGATGATGAGGTAATGATGATGGCGATGGTGATAGTGTAATAAATATCAGGAAATGTTAAGTAAAACTGAAGGATTGAGTTTGAACTAACCAGGACCTACAAAAGTATTTGCTTTCCATGAGTATCCTTCATTTCCGAACCACTGTTTTCTTGAATTGTAAAATGTCGAATGCTGTGTGAACTGGGCCCGAGTTACGTACACTCAACTATAAAATCAGTGGAGGGAAAATGAAATTGTCCAAGCTTGAGCAGAGAAGACACACGATGATGGTTTAGCACGAACCTAATTTTAGGGATGACAGATCCCCGTGCTCTGAGACCTGCCTGGCTTCCTACCCAGATGGGAGACTCTGTGATTTGTAATTTCAGGAATGATGGCGGGAGATCAATGTGCCGCCCCTTCCAGGCTGCATTTGCATTTTAATAGAAGACGTCAGGGCCTCTGCCTCCTGGGTGATCCATGCTGGAACCTCAGCCCTCCTGACGACTCTGGGAGGCCTCTTTCCTACTGTAGGATGGCGGCACACAGGCAAGGCAAGCCCAGAAACCGCTGAGGCCATTTGTGCATGCACATGCTTAGGTACAATTTGGTGTTTGTGAGCTAAACATTGCTAGTGTTCTTGGGATATGCGTGTGTACTGATAACAAATGAAATGGCCCGAGGAAAGCTGGGCATAGGACACATGCTAGATTCGGCACTTAGGAGATGGAGATAGGAGGATCAGGTGTTCAAAGCCTTCCCCAGCCACATAGCAAGACTATCTCAAAACAAAGGAGAAGGAAAAAGATCATCTAGTGGATAAATAGGAGCAAGGTCAACATTCTACAAATGAGAAGAATAGGCTCGTGGGTAAATGTGTCATATTAGGAAAAGGGCAAGAGCCAGGGCGCTTCACTTCCCAAAGTGTGTGCTCACACACCAAGAGTGTGACAGTGTAGACTCTGTGCTCACACACTGACTCTGTGACAGTGTAGACCCTGTGCTCACACACTGACTCTGTGGCAGTGTAGACCCTGTGCTCACACACTGACTCTGTGGCAGTGTAGACCCTGTGCTCACACACTGACTCTGTGGCAGTGTAGACCCTGTGCTCACACACTGACTCTGTGACAGTGTAGACCCTGTGCTCACACACTGACTCTGGCAGTGTAGACCCTGTGCTCACACACTGACTCTGTGGCAGTGTAGACCCTGTGCTCACACACTGACTCTGTGGCAGTGTAGACCCTGTGCTCACACACTGACTCTGTGACAGTGTAAATTAACTGTGTGCTGAGCACAGACGCTCCCTCCTCCTTCTACCCCATCACAATCCTGGAAGTGAAGACTTAGAATGTCTCAGAAGGAGGAGTGTGATGTCACCAAGCTGTTGGAAAGAATATTCTAGAGGAAATACCAGAGGCAGAACATGAGGTAAAATGCCGTGGGAATCACAGGGAGCTATCAGAGTAAGACACTTCGAGAGAATATGGACCCAGGTATAGAGGTGTGTGTGTGTGTGTGTGTGTGTGCACGCGCGTGCGTGGATGTGCATCATGTGTGTGGTGGGGCTGTTTCACCAGGTCAAGACCAAGGAGCTGACCCTGTCCCACAGGTGCTGAGGGACCAGTACCATCATGGCAGCAGAGTAGAGTCGGGCTAGAGATGTCATGGAATAACTCTGATGACCAGTCTCCAACTTCTTGGTTTGCCACTTGCCTACAATGACCTTTCACCTCCTTCATAGCAAAGTCCTTTGCTGTCATTGTTCTTATGTTGTGCATCTGAGGAGGTCAAAGTCAACCTCAGGCATTGTTCCACAAGGTGTCATTCACCTTGACTTTATTTTGTTTTTAGGTTTAGGGTCTCTTCCTCAATCCAATAGGGTGGCATGGCTGACCAGACGGCCCCAGGGATTTTCCTGACTCCACAGGGTCAGTGCTAAGATTGCAAATGGCGACCACCATGCTGAGGTTTTTGTTTTTGTTTTTAAAATCTGGGTTCCGGGACCTGAATGCAGGTCCTTGTGGTTGAGTGACAAACACTTTATCACTGAGCTATCCCCTCAGCCTCCTTCAAGACAAAATTTAGATGACAATCAAGGTCAGCTCATGATCCATCACTGAGGGAAGTTCTTGTCAGCCTCTCATAACCCAGCCGATCTTTATCTAAAGCCCTGAGCAAGTCCAGTCTTCTCAACTGTGGTTCACACAGCTCCTGCTGGAAACAGCCTTCCAGACCTCCAGAGGCAAGAGCACCCAGAACTGCCAGGTGTCTGATATGTCACAATGAATGGAAACAGGAAACATTCCGTCCTGCAGGAAGCTCCTTAGGATTAGGGAGGTAAATGTGGGAAGCCAACTCCAAGATGGCGCCGGTTTCCGGTTGCCGTTGTCATAAACAACACCACTGCGTCAATTCGAATTTGGCGCCAACCCCTCCCGAGCAGGTGCATGCAAATTGGGTGTCAGCAGACTGACCAATCCCAGGGGGCCACGGAGCCTTCTCCTGTGCTGGGGCAGAAACCTCACAAGACTCAGGAAGGTTCTAAAGCCAGAGAGTTACAACCATCCTAAAAAGTTATACAAGCAGTAACGGCTGCTGGAAGAGAATGCCCTGGCTAAGCTACCTGCCAGTTTTACAGGGAGTTCCAGGACCAGGGTGGGCCTTTGATGATTCTGCTACCTTTGAGTCTACCACTCCTCTAAGCAACCCTTCACCCGTGCTCTATAAACCTGATACAATTGTTGCCAAGGTGAACTTTGGTGGGATAGTTGCTTTGGTCTTTCATCCATTGTTCTACGGGGAGATGAGACATCATTCTTGTCTCCCCAGGAAGTCACACAACTGTAGGACTACACCTTGGGATCCTCTCCCAGTTGTACCCACACAGCCACTGTTCTCTCCAGCCATTCACAGAGGCCTCAGAGGGGAAAGCCACGGAGCGCACAGGAACCAACTGCTCATCTTTGCCTGCATGCCACATGTTCAGCAAACAAACCCTTGCTCGGAAATCCCCGGTTTCTCCAGAATGCAAGCATTCCCAGGGAAATTGAGGTCACTGGATTCTCGGTTCTCCAGGGCCCTTCTCTCCACCAGCAGAAACAAGTGCCTGCTACTAGGGCAAAGCTATTCAATTAGTTCTCATTGAAGTTTCTTCTTTTCCCCACAGGTGTAAATTGGTTACCTGGCATGTTGTTTTGAACTTGACTCCACATAAAGAGATGTTTATTTCCAGACTGTCTCTAGCTCCGAAGAAGGAAGTGAAGACACATTTAAGGCCTCCAGCATTTACCCCCTTGTGCCCCAATCCTCTATCTCCGGAAATCAGGAACAGGGAGGGTTTTGCAAACAAGTTACAGGGCCGTTCATTCTTGCAGAGAACCGTGCAGCAAGTAGCACCTAAGGTATTCTAAGCTCTGCTTTATAGATGTCATGTATTCTGGCTGTTTTTGTGTGTCAACTTGACACAAGCTGGAGTTATCACAGAGAAAGGAGCCTCCTTTGAGGAAATGCCTACATGAGATCCAGCTGTAAGGCATTTTCTCAATTAGTGATCAAGGTTGGGAGGGCCCATTTTGGGTGGTGCCATCCCTGGGCTGGTAGTCCTAGCTTCTATAAGAAAGCAAGCTGAGCAAGCCAGGGGAAGCAAGCCAGTAAGGAACATCCCTCCATGGCCTCTGCATCAGCTCCTGCTTCCTGACCTGCTTTAGTTCCAGTTCTGACTTCCTTTGGTGATGAACAACAATGTGGAAATGTAAGCTGAATAAACCCTTTCCTCCCCCAACTTGCTTCCTGTGTGGGAAGCCACATGTGCCGTTGCAGAGTGGCACTGACTACTGCTGGCCACCACGCATAAGTTTGGACAAACAACCAATGTGTACATATGCAGTAAAGTTTTTTGCAAAGACACTGCCTGGCCCGAGCATGATAATGAGGCTTTGAGAATATAACCAATCAGATGTGAGACATGCAAATGAGGTATGATAATGAGGCTCTGTGAGGTACAGCGAGAGAGTAGCCAATCAGATGAGGAACATGCAAATGAGGTGTAGTGCATAACCAATCCGGGTGTGAGACACGCCTCTCCTAAGCCTATATAAGCAGCACCAGTTCTGGGCTCGGGGTCTCTTCGCCTCTACAATCAAGCTCTCCCAATAAACGTGTGCAGAAGGATCCTGTTGCAGCGTCGTTACTGCTGGCCAGTCCGGCGCGTGCAAGATTCCTGGTCATGATGTTTGAGTAGGAATAGAAACCCTGACTAAGACACTATGATTGTCAGATACCAAAGAAAAATTCTCCAGGGAGAAAATGAGTCACTGTAAAATCTGAACTACGGAAGACTGTACTTTTCAGAAGAGATTTTATCTGGTGTCCATCAGGTCCTGTGGCACCCACATGACCACACCTGAGAAGAGAAAATGTTTTCCCCACTCCCTGTAGGGATTCTGCCCCATTTCTACCATGGTTCTTCAGTGGCCTTCCCTTAACATCCAGCATGTGATACCTTCATGTTCTGGCCCACTTTGCCACTCCCCTATCTTACACTACTGCTGCCAAACCAATCTCATTGCATTTCTTCACATGGAAAATGCTCTACTCCCTCCTCAGCGGAATTTAAATATGACTGTCAAGAGAGAGGCAGGGTGCTCAAAGGAACAGCTCAGGACAGGCCACGCATGCTGACCTGAGGATCCTAGTAATAAGCTGGCTTCTCTTTCGAAGATTGGGGGTGGGGGGAAGCATTACCTCATCAGATTTAGATTTAAGATTGCCTTTCCTATTAAATGGGGGGCAGAATAATATTTGAGATAAGGCGTATTATCCAGCTGCTCCTACTTTTTTTGGGAAATGACTTTATTATGTGTCTCTCTAGCAAGGGATCAGCAAAGATTTTTTTCTTTCCATTGAAAGCTAGATAATACATACCTTAAACTTCGTGATCTATATGGTCATTGCTGTCACTCCACTCTTCCATACAGCACTAATGATGGAATGAAAACAGACAATGCATATTCAAATGAGTGTGGCCTGTTCCAATGGAATTTAATTTCCCTAAATGCATGGTTCCCTTTACTTGAACCACAAGCTAGTTTTCCTCCTCCTGTTCTGGTTTTGTTGAAGGATCTTTGTGTGTTGGTTGAGGAGTTTGTCTGCTCATGTTGTGCTTTAAGGTGTTTATTTAAAATAGCTGCCAAAGCAAGTGTGGGGCACACACCTTTGATCCCAGCACTTGGGAGGCAGAAACAGGCAGTCCTCTGAATTCCAGGTCAGCCTGATCTACAGAACACATTCCAGGACAGACGGGGCTGCGCAGAGAAACCCTGTCTCAAGCAAGCAAGCAAACAAGAATAGCTACTGAAAACCAGAGTGTATGAGGGGAGGGTGTTGCTCATGCGCTCCAACCCTCTACCCAAGGAGTTGTTGGCAACCATGGCTTCTGGGAGAGGGAAAGTCAGTTGTCTTTAGAGATACGGCTCCTCAGAGGTTGTCCATGCTCCAACAGATGGCCCCTACAACCATACAGGTAACTTTAAGTGGATTCAGTGGGTTTTAAAAAGAGCACATGAAGTTGGGAGAGGAGGGTGTTGGGGTAGCTTGGTAAGGAATGGCAAGTGGATGAAAAATTTGAAATTTGAAAGTCTCAAAGCATTAAAAAATGCTAAGAAAAATTAATAAATAACAGAATAGGACATGAAGTTACCAGGGTTGGTGAAGAGTCTGGGTGAGAGTGGGGGAAGAGTCTGTAAGAGAGAGTGCTCACAGATATAATCAGGATACATTGTATACACACACTTCTACATTTTATGAAGTACCTCTGCTCTGCTATGGTTTGTAATGCCTCCCACAGACTCAGGCATGTGCACACTTGGTCCTCAGCCCATGGTGCTGTTGGGGAAGGCTTTGGTGCCTTTAGGGGGTGGAGTCTGGTGGGGAAGGGAGTGATGAGGATTGGATAGTGAGGTCTTATGATCCAGCCCAACTTCCTATCTACTCTGTGCCCCATGGTTGATACAATGTTGCCTCCACTCCTGCCTCCAAGCCTTGCCTGCCAGGATGGGTTATGGTCCCCAGTCTTAACTCTGCGTGTATGTTTCTTATCAGGTATTTGGACATGACAACAAAAAAAGTAACCAATCCAGCATGCATCAAGTCATGTAGCACTGACCTTTCAACTCAAGACTGAATAGATAAACCTCATTATGCTAAAAACACTACCTAACTGTGGACTTTAAATAGTTAAAATAGCAAATATATTATAGATACATTGCCACAATAAAATAAAGCTTTCCAATTTCTAAAGAAAAGTAAGATTCAAGACTTCTCACCCATGCCAAGTTCAAATTTCAAATTGCCACTGGAATATCAGCCTGTGAAACTAGACAAGATCCTTACATTGAAATTAAGAATGTATGCCCAGTAAAATAAGATGTGATTAAGTGTCATCTCTATAGATATATAGCCAAAATATTTCATGTTTAATGTTTATTTTTAAATGGTAAATCACACAAAATAAAAAAATAAAAAGTTGGGTCATATCAAGAATTACAACTTGAATAAGGTAAGATAGTCATTGACCTACACCATGGATCCCACAGGGAAACTGACAGGTTTCAGTACCCTCTCCATGGTGCTGAAGACACCAGAGGCCAACACAGCTTATTGAACATGGGCTTCACTCCTTTAATGTTGGTGTACTGGCTGGTTTTGTGTGTCAACTTGACACAGCTGGAGTTATCACAGAGAAAGGAACCTCCCTTGAGGAACTGCATACATGAGATCCAGCTGTAAGGCAGTTTCTCAATCAGTGATCAAGGGTGGGAGGGCCCATTGTAGGTGGTGCCATCCCTGGGCTGGTAGTCCTGGGTTCTATAAGAAAGCAAGCTGAGCAAGCCAGGGGAAGCAAGCAAGCAAGTAACATCCCTCCATGTCCCTTGCAAGTGGGCTGAGAGTTCAGCTACTAAGCTGCACTCTCACGCCATTAAGAAGGGAGATCCCAGCCTTACTACACTCTAGTCCCACTGAAGAAACACAAGAAACCCCCAAACTCAAGGCCACACGATTTCTTAAAAAAACAAAACAAAACAAAAAAAAAAACTGATTCCACAGTAATGAATCTAAATGGGAGATGAAAATCTCAGAAAAAAAAAAAACAACTTTATCAAATGTCCAGTTAAATCAAAGAGAAAATAAACCACTGAATGTAGTCAAAGAGAATATAGGCAAATAGGTTAATAAAATAAGAGTCAGTATAGGGCAAGAAAGAATAATTTGATTGTAAAAATATTAAAATGCAGAAAAAAATCAAAATTTTGGAAATAGGATTTCCAGTAGGTTAAAAAAAAATTCAATAGAAAGCTTTATCAATAGAATGTATCAAAAGAACAAACTGTTAGGGCTTAAAGACAGCTAAATTACTTAAACATCCAAAGAGGTTAAGATAATCACAAGGTGAGAATAAATCCTGAGACCTTTGTAATATTGTAATAGACAATCTACAAATATGGGCATAGAAAAGGAGCAAGCCAAAGGCATAGAAAATATATTCAATAAATCACAGCTGAAAATTTTTCAGCTATAGGAGTGGGGATAATCAGGCAAATACGGAAGCATCTGAAATGCCAGAAAGTAACCATATTATAGTTAAAAATCCGAGTCTTCAGACAAACAAACAAACAATAGGGTTGCAAGAGAGAAACATCCAGCCAAGCCCAGAGAGGAAACCCAGTTGGAAGAGCAGCGCAACAAATATTTCAAAAATCAGGAGGGCGTAGAGGAATGTATTCCAATCTCTGAAAGAAAATAGCTGCCAACCAGATCATTTTATTTTCACAGCTGGATAAATCGTGCTGTGGGTACTACAACATCATTTATATACATTCAAGTTATCTCCTTGTTTGTGACAATTAATCTCAACTGTCAACTACAGGTCATGTAGAAAGACTTGGGTGAGGGGTATTTGGGCCTGGTTACTTGAGAGACTCTGGGTGGCTCCACTCTTTGGGATAGGACCTGGGGCTGTGTAAGAAGGAGAATGTGGGCTGAACGTAAACTACTCACATGCCTCTGGTTCTTCCCAGTGGATGTAAGTGACAGCAGTCACAAGTTCCTCGCTCTGTGACAGGCACAACCTCAAACCCTGAGCCACAGTAAACCCACCCTCCTCCCCTTGGCTCCTTTGGCCAGAGTCTCCTGTCACAAAAATGGGAAAGGAAGCTAGGATAATAAAAAATGCACAGAAGGCTAGAGAGATGTATGGCTCAGTGGTTAAGAGCACTGACTGCTCTTCCAGGGGTCCTGAGTTCAATTCTCAGCAACCACATGGTGACTCACAACCATCTGTAGTGGGATCCGATGCCCTCTTCTGGTATGTCTAAACACAGCTACAGTGTACTTAAATATACTAAATAAATCTTTAAAAAATAAGTAAGTAAAAATAAAAAATGCACATATGAATGACGTCCATTTCTAAGTAGGCAACTGCATAGAGAAAAAAATTTTTTTTTTCTGAAAATACACACAAAGGGGAGGAATATGGTGGAACGGAGCTATTTTATGTGTCTCTTGCTAAGGGTATCACGTGCATCAATGTACAGATTAAGTGAAACGAGATTACAGTCTATGAGGTCCTTGGCACTGAGTGGAAATATTCCCCACCTTCTCTTATAGCTGAGGTAATAACTCCTCTCTGAGCCCACCTCTTTCAATCTGAGCCCACACCATTGGTTCTTTGTGCACGGAAATAATAACTGCAGACCTTAAATGGAAAACTCCTCTCTGCCTGAGGCTTTTGGATGAGGAAAAGAGTAACTCAGAGTCGTAAAGTTGGCAATTGCCAGATGGGAGTCAGGCAGCCCATCCTTCCAACTCCCAATCAGAGTAAACAGGTTTAAACTTTACTCTTAGAAACACCTGGATTTCCTTCTTACATTCAAAATACGGGCACCATTCACTTGTCTTTTTGGTTTTTGTTTTGTTTGTTTGTTTGTTTGTTTAGTTAGTTAGTTATTGTTGCTTTTTCCTCGCCTCCGAAAGGGAAAACAAAACAAAAACAGACAATCTACAGAAATCTTCCGACTATCAAGATTGGATCTTCACGCTGAAAGGCTTGTACTTGGCTGAGTTTCCCACCCTGTTTCCACTCTTCAGAAAGCAAAAGAAAAGGGGTTTGAACACGAAGAATCGATAGCTTGCGTCAAAAAAACACACTTTAAAATTGAAAATAGAGGAACAAAACTCATCACGTCTCTGGATGTAGAAAGATGATGCACTTCAAATGACTGAGTCCCGCCGGGCGCGGGCCGGGCACGACCTGCCTCCTAACATTCCATGCCAGGATCTGGGCCAAGTTCCAGGACGGAGCCCCACCCCACAGGCCTTCATCATTTTTTAATTGCCCATGTCTGTAGTTCCTTACCGCCTGCCACTTAGTATTCGTGCACGCTCCCAAACAGCTGCCGCGTCGTCCCCCTAGAGGCGTGTTTTTTATACCCTTACCTAGTTCACAGGGCTGTTGGAAAGCTTAATTAATTAATGTTTCCTGAATGCCTTGAGGTTTTCAGACGAAAGTGCAAGGTGGAACTGTAGAGTCTTATTAAATTTCCATTATTTTCTTGGAAATGGAAGCAGCTTACGTAGTCTGGATTCCTTGCAGACAGGACCCTCCTGGTCCCCCATGCCTTGTTCAGAGGCTTAGATCATGGTTCAGTTTTGCTCAACCCATCGCTTCAGCCCACCCTCGGAGAAAAGACAGATCACTCAAGACGTCACACGGGGCTACGTGTCAAGACCAGGCTCTTCTCCAACCTGTAACATTTACATATAACAAAGAAATATGCAAATGAAGACATAGATAATAGGCTGCCCTCCACACAATCTACCTGCTACATATGTGTCGTTAGAAGTGCATGCACACGGTACACGGTTTCTATTTTCTGAACACAGCTGGTGATGGTTGAAATCTGAACTGTCTCCCACAGGTGTGTGTTTTTAAGTATTCTGTCCCCAGCTTGTAGGAATGTTTTCAGGGGCCTAGAGGGGGCGGAGTCTGACTGGCTCTGGTCACATGCTTTCTCTAGTCACTCTCTGCTACCTCCCAGAACATTTCAGCCAAAATAAATCTTTCCTCCTTTGTTTCTGTCAGGCATTTTTGCTCACGGCCATGCACAAGAAACCAGCACACGGGTGTGCATAGAATCCTTTTCTGTAACTATAGAAAGGGCAAGCGACATCATAAAGTGCAGACAATATGAACTTCCTTAGGCAAGCCATAAATAAACCTGTCTAGAGTGGTCTCGAATTAGTTTTTGATTTGAGGGAATATCTTGCTTTGTTTTGTTTCTTGTCCACCTTTTTGGGTGCTTTGTTATTATTTTTTTTAAGATATAAGGAAATAAAATAAATTCTTATGAACAAATGCTTTTGAGACATTTTAAAGAAAAATAAATCCAAATGGCCAAGATCATAAATGTATATCCAATATCCCTAGAAGACAGTGGAATTCAAATTAAAGTCACATTGAAACTGTGCCAGTCCCATGAGCCACACCTCATTCTGGACATGGCAAGAGTTTGAAGCCAAGAACAAATTTGTTAACCCCATAAACCATCAGTCACATGACACGCAGTGCAATGAACTGGAATGTGTCATGTGCCCATCTATGATCGATAAACCCATTCCTGAGGTTTTTCAGGGCGTGGGGTGTTTGTCTGTGGTTCTGTGGTTGAGCCTCAGGACTTATTCTGCAAGGCCAGCACTTGGCCGCAGAGCCACATTACTTCTTATTGGCAGATGACTTTCCTGAATTGCCCAGGCTGGCCTTGACTCTGCAGCATTTATAGACCTTAGGATCTTCCAGCCTCAGTCTCCCTAGCTGCTATAATTATAAGCCTGCAGCATACATCGCTATAATTTCCATTTCACAATAAAGAAGCTTTTGCATGTGGGAGAGGTTTACATTATAACAGTCATTTTAAATAAATTTGTGAGGTTTTATTTAGACTGGGTCTCATGTACATTGACCTCAAACTAACTATATAACCAAGGCTAGCCTTGAACTATCTTCTTGCTACCACCTCCCAAGGGCTGGGATCTTGAGCACCTGCCACACCCAAAGAAGCCTCAAATTTAATTGCCGAAATGGGGGAATAATCTAAATATTTGTGAACAGTGAAGACAAATAATAGATGGATATTATTGAATAGGGAAACACTTAGCATAGGAAATAAGCTGGAGCGACTGAGTCAACATGGAGTCCACAAGTGTTGACGGGACACTTTACTGTGGAGTGCAGACAGTGCTATTTGTGTGGAGAGGAAACGCGATAAAATGTCATATTCTGATGTGCAAAAACATGGAGCTGAGTAAACTTCAAATTGGAGTAGGAGGCCTGGGAGAACATTGAAGGCTCACTATGAGCTGAAGATAGGCAGAGGTCAATACTACCCTTGAGAGTTGATTTTTTTATATTTTTCTACCTCTCTGAAGTAGCTTTAAATAAAACTCTATTCACAGTGTATTATGGTTCCATGGTTACAGGTGCTTACAATACAAGTGTAGTGACCTCACCTGATAAGCTTTAATTCTTACCTTGAAAGAGCATAGACTCATCTGAGAGCTGAGTCTCAACTGAGAATTGCCCAGATTAGATTGGCCTGTGCCCATATCTGTAAGAGATCACCTTAGCTGCTAATTGATGTAAGTGGCCCCTCCCACTATGGGCAGAACCACTGCCTGGTTAGGTAATCCCGGGCTCTGCAGAAAAGCTAGCTAAACACGAGTCTGAGCGAGCCTACAGCATTTCTTATGGTTTCTGCTCAAGTTCCTGTCCCTGTCAAGTTCCAGGGAAACCCTGGGAAAACTGAAGGTATGGCTGCTGCCAGAGCCATGGCTCCTAGGGCCAACACCACAGTTCCTCAAAAGTAATTTGATCTCTTCCAGGTCAGCCATACTGGAAAGCTCTGTAGAACTGGCTGGTGCATTCACCAAAGATGGCCAGACTTTGAGAGTATTTGAAGTAATTATCTGCACAGCAGGTGATTGTTTAGAATCTAAATAGTCTAACTTTTAGAGTTTGGTTGGTTTTTTATTTGTTTTGTTTTTGTTTTGTTTCTGAGACAGGTTTTCTCTGTATAGCCCTGGCTGTCCTGGAACTCACTTTGTAGACCAGGCTGGCCTCGAACTCAGAAATCCGCCTGCCTCTGCCTCCCTGCCTCTGCCTCTGCTGGGATTAAAGGCATGTGCCACCATGCCCAGCTCTAATTTTTAGAGTTTAAACATCTAAGCTCTAGATAAATCCAGAGACAATTGTGGGAAGATTCTGTGTTCCAAATAGAATCTAGAAATGGCATCTTAGGTTTCATGAGCCCAGTTTTCCACTGTAAATTTGAGTTAAGCATTCTGTGATGTTCTTAGGTCAAAAAAGGAAAGCAATCTATAGGTAAAAAAAAAAAATTGCAACATGGCATATGGCATTAAACACAATTTGAAGCAGAGGAAACACATGTCCTTTGAGAAAGATTGGGCAGTGCAGCTAACAATTAGAGAGTAGTGAACTGTGCCCATCTCTGTTTCTGTAGTGAACTGGTATCATTGGGGTGGTTGGGTTAGAAAAGGCTTAGACTGCCGGATAATGGCCACCATGTTGGAAGAGCTGGAAGGTTGACAAGAGGATGCCTCTGACCAGTTGTTTACACTCATGTGACTTAGAACCTAGGATATAGTCGCTGGTGCCTACTTATTGAAAGGGGAACTAGAAAGGAAGAAAGAAAGAAAGAAAGAAAGAAAGAAAGAAAGAGGAACTAATATTTTCATACAAATCCAACTATAATTGGACTCAAATAATAAATGATCCTAGGTGTGATGCTATATACTTATAATCTCAGTACTTGGACATATGACTCAGAAAGACCAGAATTTTGAGGCCAGCCTGTAGTGAGTTCAAGGCCAGTTGGGCTACACAGCAATCCCCTATCTCATCTGGGAGACCATTTAAAGAGTTAGCCATTTATTGCTTTTTCATAGTTAAGCTACATTTTAAGTTTTCTCCCCATGTTTTAGTATATAATCAGTACCACCAACCTTGCCAATTTTAATGTGACAGGGTAGTTTGTCCCATTATCATGTGACCCTGACCCCTTCCTTCTCTTCCAAGAAGAGAACAACCCCAAGGAGGTAGAAAACAGTCACCATGTTCCTTCCCACCATGTCCCTGGCCAGGCCTGGACAATAGTTTCTCAGGCACCCTTGACCTGGGACTCCCATCATCTGGTCCACTCGGGTGCTGAAGAAGACCGAGCCTCAATCCCAGCAGCGGTGAACTGTTCCAGCCTCCCCTCTGTCCTCTGAACTAGCTTTGTTTGGTTTTTAGCCCCACTGGAATTCAGTGAGAGAACAGCCTCGTTGGGTCGGCTTTGTCGTGATAACAGGAATGATGAAAGGCAGAGGGGAAGAATCAAAAGGTTGTCTTTTCGAGATGTAATTTAGTGTCTGGCAGGAGTAATTCGAGAAGATTGTGTCCACTTCCTGATCGCATAACCAAACAAACAAGGAGGGAGGAAGCCCTGCTGAGAGACATTTTCACATTAAAAGGTGCTAAAAATGGGCTAGATCTCCTCACAGCCCTGTTGGAAGTCTCCATTCAATTTTTAGTCATTTCCTCTCTGTCTGACAGACTGGTAGCAATTGCCCAGGCAGAGGAGGAGGCCTGACTGGGAGCTGCACCTCCACACTGACCCGTGAGTGACTCAAGGAAGGGCAAAAAGGAAAAACAAAAACAAACAAACAAACAAACAAACAAACCAGTGTCTGTCCTGGACAGTTCCAGTCGAGGGCATCAGCAATGCTGAGAGCAGGTTGGGCCCTTCCTCCCTTCGTTCCTTCAGGAGAGAGAGACCTGAAATCAGTTCTAATCACAACGTGCTTCCGCACAGAGGGGCTGCATGGACTCCACTGATGCGCACCTATCGCATTAAAAAAAAAAAAAAAGTGAGATCCCAATGTGTTTAAATTCATCCCTAGCTGGAAATGGCGGTGTGTGCCTTTAATCTCAGCATTCGGGAGGCAGAGGCAGATGGAGCTCTGTGAGTTTGAAGCCAGCCTGCTTTATATGGTGAGTTCCTCTGAGATAGCCAGAGCTACATAGTGAGACCCTGTCTCAAGTGATAGACAGATGACTGATAGATGATAGATAGATAGATAGATAGATAGATAGATAGATAGATAGATAGATAGATTGTGTGTGAGAGAGAGAGTGGGGAGAGGGAGGAAGAGAGAGAGAGAGAGTATATCCCTTGGCATGTCCTCTTCCACACAGCTATCGGGATGATTTTTGCTGCTCCTTAGTGAACATGGACATTCAGTCTATAGTTAAAGTCTTCTGTAAGTATAATATAGATATTATTCTGAGATGGCAATTCTGTCTCTGAAAAAAAACCTTGAAACCAATTGAAGGTTTCATATTTAGATAGAGAGAGCCACCAGGGAGCACAGTGCATCAGTCCAATACAGAAGGGGGCTGTGATGGATCCCAGCTCCAGATGGGGGCAGCAGTGAGCAAGGGCCAGCCCTCTGGGAAGAGGGATGTAGATGCATCTGATGGAGCAGGTACTGGTAGCAGCTATGGGTGTTCTGTACGGTGGGATCCCGACAAACTCTGTGGGCATAGACAAGACCCTGAAGACCTCCCATACCAATTGCAAGAGCACAACACTGAGAGACACGGGGTGCATTAAAATGTCCTGTGGGAATTTGGGTGCTATTAGCTTTTGAAAATTTACTTGATGAAGACACAGACCCAAGCCTCCAGCTCATACTCTAGTGGAGAAAGACCACACAGTTCCATGGTTGCCTGTCCACCTGCGTTTTTCATCCCCTCCCCTGCCACCCTAAGTGGGAGTTCTTCAAAAGCAGAACTTGGGCCATGTTTCTCTATGAATCTCAGGTGCCAAGCAATGCCAATTACACAGATGTATAGAGTAAACACCTGTTAAGTAAAAACAAACAAAATTGTGTGTGATGTTTGTGTAAATATCTAAGGATATGCCTCTAGACATGATTCATGTTTATAAAGATTATTCTTCATTTTGTATCCCCAGTGTATCTTTTGTATCTTTGTATGTTTGGAAAGATGGATGGATGGATGGATGGATGGATGGATGGATGGATGGATGGCAGATGGATAGATGGACCAACTGGCTCATTGGTCAACGGAGTGATGGGCAGATGGGTAAACTTAAGATTGAAGATTTCACACACCCACACACCCATACACACCCACACACCCATACACACACACACACACACACATACTCACATACACACACATACACGCACTCACACACACACACTAACACATATATACACACATAATCTCTCTCTCTCTCTCTCTCTCTCTCTCTCTCTCTCACACACATACACACAATTATTCTCCTTCACAATTTACAGCACTTTGAAAATATCAGGTCTTGACTTCTAAGACCACAATCTAAGCTATTCCTAGAGAAATTATTCTAGGATGATCCTGACACTGGAAACATCTAGAATATTCAGAGTGGTTGTAGAGCATGAGATGATGAAAACCTACAGGAGGTTTGTCCAAAGAACTCTGTTCCTATAACCAGCAGCTCCAAATGTCAGAGTCTGGAACAATCTTAGCAATGCTATAGAGCATCGTAGGTCATCTTACAGCCCAGACTGGTGGTCGGAGAATTGTAAGTCTGACACTAAACAAAGACTGAATGGATAAGTTGAACAAATCTCCGTGTAGAGGTCTAAATAATTTATACAGATGCTCGAGCCTTCTATGTGTGTGTGCGTACCGCGCTCTATGAGAATGCAGCACACCGTTTCACTGGCTTACCAAGGCCACCAGAAGTGATGAGTCCTGTTGATATAAAGTACCCTGGATGCTATCTGACACCAATAGCGGATAGATGGCGGTTTTGTCTCCTCCAGATCCATAATGCCTAAGTCTACTCGGGAGAAAAACATGAGGAAAATTGAAGGTCATTCTGAAAACCATAAAGATCCCTCCAAAACATCAAAACCATCCAATACAAGGAGCTTGTCACAATCCCAAGAACAAGTAAGGTGTGGACTTGACCATGAAGTAGAAAAAGGAAATTAGCTGCAGAGCAAGAAGAGCTAAAGAAATCGCACACCTTACTCACTGGTCACGTGGTAATATTAGTTTAACAAGGAGACATCTATTCTGGCCATCCAAGACGTTAGTAACAGGGAACACTGGGCAAAGAGTACTTGGGAATGATCCATACCATGTTTGCAACTAAAAAGATGTGCGCCTCCACAGCAGGCTAAGGAAGCCAGGCCTGGTGGGGGGAGACAGCACACTCTCCTTGATATCTTACTTTGGTGTTTCTTCCTAAGGAGCTATGGTGAATTTTGTTTCAAAGGCAGATCCTGAGGATTTTGTTTCTCCTGTGAAGGCTCTAAAGTAAAATCTACCTCTCAGTGCAAGTAGACAATGGTGCAGCTTTCTTTGTTAATCATTTCTAAGCCTCTGAGTCATTTGCCCTCCACCCCCCAACCCCCGTCAGACGTCTTATTCTAGCACAGGGTGTGAATGTCCGGCCCTGTGACCGATGTGATTATTGAAGCTCTTCCTGCTTTGGACTTTTCCTTTCTACAGCCAAGGACAACCTCAGATAACTACACTGACCCCCCCCCTTCCCTGCCAGTGACACCCCCTCTCCTCCTTCAGGCAGCAGCACTGCTAGCCCTCTCTCAACCCACCCTGAGTGCTGAGTACAATAGCTGAGGCTGGGGGATGGCCAGTCTTGGGAAAGAGGGTGACCAGGTGCAGCAGCCCAGCTGCTAGGCCTACCTCAGACTGGGCCCTTTCTTCCAAAGATCTGAGTCATTTCCTCTGGCCCCTTTATGTCCAATTGAGATGAAAATTGGCCTTTCTGCTTGTGTCTCCATGCTCCTTTGGAGTCTAATGTCTACCTTATCCGTCTGTACTCTGATCCTGAAGGGAAATATAAAGTTAAGGTCAGGAGCCTGCTTGAGACCTCAGAGCTCTCAATGGCATGGCAGGAGGCCACAGTAAAATCCTTGGCTCTTCCCAAGGAAAGCCTGGGCATCGGCAATGACCCACGATTTGTAGAGCTGTGTGAACACCTTGCAAAACTCAGTCCTTTAAAGCATCCCTCTCTGCAGCCTGAACCCCACACACACCATCCAGGGCAGAGATGACTGACACAGGCAGCCAAGTGTCTGGCCGCATCCCTCAGGGTCCGTTCACTTGCAGAGGCCGTTGCTTTCTGACCAGCCACTGAGCTTGACTGAGAACCCTTGGTTTATTTCCCTGCATACACAACTCTGAATTAGATTGTAAACAAGGGAACAAAGCAGACACAACTTTCATAATTATCAGAAGCGTTCATTCTCATTAACAAGGGGTAATTGTTTCTGTTTTGTAAATTGATCTGAGATGAAAGAAGTTAGTTAATAATTTATACTGTACCAAGGAAAGGGGGCTGTGAAAAGACTCTACGGAAGGATTTGAATTAAACAGCCTCTCGCCCTTTTAATATCTCACAAGAGATCTTCTGCACTGGTTCATTTAATTTAGTGGACACCGCAGTGTGGCCCATTGATTGCAGACAAAACTTCTGAGGGCCTGGTGCGCACCCTGTTAAAACGTGGGAAGAGAGTGAAGTTGGATGTGAATTAATTTGATTCTGTACATAATTCTTTTTCAATGGGATTCTGTGTCCCATTGCAGAGGCATGAAAAAAGGAGACACTGAATTTGATTGCTCAATATTCATCTACACTTTCCTCTCTATGGGCCCAATATGCTTGGCTTAATTAACTTTGCTCAAAGGTGAAACAGTGCGCACCATCTGCTGTGAGACAATCACATTTGTATGCCTCTCAGAATAATCCCTTTACCACTGAAAACAGCTATCAGAGAGTAGCCAAAACACAAACTTTCAAACTTTCTCCCCCCTTCGCAGAAAAAGACCAAATCCATTCTGGTCCAGTGCTGGAAACCGGTGTGTAGTGGAGGCCGAGGCTGTTGTTTTTGTTACAGCCCGATTCCTTGCTCGATTGCAAACCATTTTGCTTGCGTTTGCCTTGTCTTCCCTCCTCCACCAAATTAAAAATTCTGCATGCTTCATTTAAAACCCAGCTCAAGACCGACCGCACAGCGGGGCACCCTCCTCTGCTCCTACCTCTTAATTTCAAACCAGTAGAAGAATGGGAAAGTGGTACCTTGAAAAGAACCATCAAGTCACCCAAAATCCTAATGCAAAATATTGAGGCAAAGTTTAGCCATTTAATTTTTTTTAATCAAGCCTCAAGGACCACACAGTGTTACCAAGGGCCTGCTGAACTTGCTCGAAAGCTGGGTCATTATTTGATCTTTGTGGCTGGTAATCTGATTATCTCATTGTGGGGGTAAACTTCAGACCCAATCTTGTTAGCAGCTGGCGAAGCTGGATTAGGACAGCTACTGAGCTGGAAAGTGAGCCGCGCAGTCCAGCTTTGGCCTTGCTCCCTTTGAGAGCACAGTTGGCTACTCTGCGACGTATATACTTTTGTGTCTCAATCAACACTTTATTCTAGAATCTCCCACCACAGAGTAAACATGTTCCGCGGTGCTACTACCAAGCCAGGCTTGGGTAGGTGAAGACGGTTTTCAAAGATTCACACCTCTATCTAGATTCTCCATAGCCTCCCTCCCAAGAGTCTAACACAGGTAACACTGTGGTCAGAAAAGTCGCCAACCCAAGATATTTAATGAAGGAAATTAATGAACCGAATTCTTTGCTTTGAGATTCACACTCGACGGAGTTGCTAAAATATGCAAATTCTCACAAGAGTTGTGTGGTCCCTGCTTAAGACACTCTGAGTTTTGCTTGCGGTCTCACTGAGGCATTGACCGCGTTTACAGTGAATGCCGAGCCCCGTCAAAGCCCAGAAAGTCTTGAATCATAGCTTGAAAGAGTTCAAAGGATCGAAAAGACAAAAAGAGACTAAGCTGGGATTTTTATGTACACTGAAAAGAAGAATAAAATATAAGTTCCTGAATGCAGGCTGTTATGGCAATGCTACCCATATCAAAGCATTGTGGTGCTACGGAAGAGGGTTGGACACTCCCTTGCACACCATATGCAAAAAAGAAATAGGAACAATTTAGGCCGTCGGTGATTTTGTGACATGAAACACTGAATGCTCTTTTTTGGCACACTATTGAGTGAACAAGGAATTCAAAGAGTTTGAACTGGAACAAATTTTCTGCCTCAATCAGCCATAATCAGCCCCCAAAGAACTGAGTACGTATCAGAGTGGTCTCTGCTCTCACGCCTGCCCAGGGTGGGTTTTGCGGGCTATTATGAGGTGCATCAAAGCAAGGGCTCTTATGCTGGCTCTCCTCTTACCAATTCCGTTAAGACCTCAAGTCTTTGGTGTGATTTCTGAAACCCGCAAGCTTATGGGGCAGCATTCTCAAATATCAACATCGTGCACAACCCATCACGGAACACAACAGCATACGGAGCAACTTAGACAGCAAGGCGGCTTCTTTGCCCGGTGTGCGATGCCACAGACGTTGTTCGGCAGCCCAGACAATAGTCCTTGGTGTATTTGCAAAACCTGACGAAGGGGGAAACCTGACTCTCTGACTGGAGGAGAGTGAGAGAGAAGTGGAATTTACAAGAGATCATTTGCTTGGAAAAGAGCCGGGAGTTTAAAAAAAACCACTCTTGTATTTTAATTCATCTTCGTTCCTTTCAGGAAGCTTCATGCATTTCCATAGCTTTCCAATATTTAAATTTTAATGTGCAGGATTTTCAGCTCATCTGTGTAGAAATTCTTAGTGTTAAATATTAAATACAGAGTCTAATTGCGTTTCCGCATCTGATGACTTAAAATTTCAGCTCTGTAGAAATATGTTGTTAATCATTAGTACCCTTATTTTGTATTTTAGGAGAAATGTACACTTAAGTGTTAATTTCAGATGGTTAAATGGTAATTGAGTTTATGAACACTCGACCGCTGTCATCTCAGCACTGAGGATTATGCTGATGTGACCACTGGTGAGATAATAGTCTGAACGGAGCTGCTGTGGCATTTCATGCAACTGATTATATCTACCCTTAAGAGCAATGGTCCAGTTTCTGAGATACTAACGTGACAGTTGCTTAGCCACTCAGGACGATGGCTGCAACTTCTGCCTCAGCAACACAACCCAGCAGATTTTAAACCGATAAACAGAAGGGGGTGGGGACTGTCTCCTTAGAATTAGAATTCAGTCAACCTATAAATGTCCAACTTAAACCTAGAGTCTCTCTGTAGCTAAGTCTTAGCACATATTATCAGTGAAATGTCCTCCTTCTTGTTTTCAAATGGAAGAAAAAACATGCCTTGGGGGTTCAGGTTATTTAATAAAACCCCAAAGTACAATGTATAGTTTTTCAAGAATGATGAAGAGAGGCGATGAATTCTTACATCTAATTTTAGATCTGAATTTGCAAGGAACACCTTTTAATTAAGCATGACATTTGACACACTCCAGTTTGAAGTCACCTGCGTAGCTTCACACCTGTGAAAATCGTACGTTCTCAGTGCAGCTTACCACGGTGTCCCCAGCACAGCACGCCAACTCTGACAGACACAGCCCCGAGAGAATTGCTTTTCAAAGAGTGTGGTTATGGGTTATTTTCCTAATTGTTGTTTTTGACCTAACCAAAAAGGGGTCTGAATTTTTCCTTGCTAGCTTGTCAGAATATTGTAAGATTCCTTATATCCTTTTGGCTATATCAACAGAGACTTTGTCAGCAAATGAGTGGAATGTATCCCCCTATTAGAAGACACCAAATGAATGAAAACAAAGGTAAGAAAAATATATTTATGACAAACATTAAAAGTCATTAAGATGTGATGCTCTACTTACAACATCTGTTAAGTAGATAATTTGATAATTTAAATAAAGAACAATCATAGTTTGCTTCCTATTTAGCATCTGTCACTATCTTGGTAAGACGTATATTTATAACAAATGATTATATTATAGAAAGTAAAACTATAGTTTCTGCTTGCCCAGCACCGGCCAAAATAATTCAGGATTCCAAGGATAAAGCGGGGGGAAAAAATGTCAATCAAAACTGTGTATTACAAGCAGATGAGGTAACGCAAATGGGGCTTCAGAGTATGAAATGAATAGGCTTTGACAGCAACAAGGAACTGTAGCTTTCCACTTAGAGCAGAAAAGGTAATTCGGAAGAGCATTTAAGATACACTAGTGTCAACATTCACCTTAAAGGTAGCTCTTACCCCAGCAACGCTGTGGCTCTTCTGAGTATATTCTGAACTGTGATTTTGTGAAATGTTCTAGGGTAGGTTTACAAACATCAGACACAAATGAACACCCTGCTGCCAGAGGAAGGCTGGTGTGTTGAAGGTCTGCCCCCTACCCCACCCCCCGAGTGGCACTCTTGTGTGGTGGTAGAAATCTTAAGAATACAGATAACTGTGGCTCCCTAGTCCCTCTCCCTCATCCCTGTTTTTTCCAACCATGTGTGATGGGTAAGTCTGACACAAGCTAGAATTTTCTGGCAAATGAGCCTTGGTAAAGGACTGTGCACATCCCATTTCCCCAAGGGTATGTATGTCCAAATGGCCAAAAATGATGTGGGAAGATGCACCATCAGCCCAGAGAAAGGACGATGGAGAAGGAGAACTCTCTGGGTCTTCCCTCACTTTGGCTTCACTCTTGCTGGCAAGTTCACCTGCCTTGTGGCTGCCGCTCCTGATCCTTCACTGACCTTAAAACCAGCTTTCTCCGGCTTCTAATGTAGATGGAAGACCAACATTTCTCCGGGAATCCCCCAGGATTTTGACATCCTGTACCAAATTGGGACTGCTAAGGCATCCAGCCTGGCAGACAGAATGACAGCCAGATTCTTGGTCTCTGCAACAGGACATGAACCCTGCTCCAACTGTATCATGTAAGCCAACGTGAGAATGCTTCCTTTAATATATATGCTATGCATCTGTTCTGTTCCTGTAGTGCAGCCTGGCTGCTGCACCAGGGTAGTTTTGCCTCCTACTACCCTGTACTGAATCAGCACAGACCCAAGGTCCACAAGAGCCAACTGACCAGCCATGGACCTCCAAGACAATAAGCCATGGATAACTGTTTCTCTTTCCAACTTGATAATCTCAAGCATTTCTTCACAGTGATGGAAACCCAAGCAACCTAACTTCTTAATGTCAGGGTCGGGGGTTGGGGGGGAGAGAGGGAGAGAGAGAGAGAGAGAGAGAGAGAGAGAGAGAGAGAGAGAGAGAGAGAACCAAATCTATTTTATTTTAAAGAGCTAAGTTTATAATATTTGCTTTAAATTCCTTCCTAAATTATTTTCTAAATTAGGGTCCCAAATGATCTGACTGACCACAAAAATAAAACTCCTTGCAAAGAGGAAGTGTTCCCTTGGATTTAGGATTTTGTGTGGCTATGAAACAGAGTCTCTGATAGCAATTCACAAACAGAATGGAATTGCTTCAAGCAATGGTGATTGAAATTACAAAACCGTGTGTGTGTGTGTGTGTGTGTGTGTGTGTGTGAGTGTGTGTGTGTGTGTGTGTGTGTGTGTGTGAATGGTCTGAAGGAGATCTTTAAATGATGTGGCAGAGTCTTGGAGAAAGACGAACTCTTTGGATGTATATATACACATATACATATCTATATGTATGTGCATATGTAACAAGGAAGGTGACAGCTTATCACTGGCCCTTCCCTCTTGTTCAGAAGTATTTAAGATGCATATGTCTTTATGAGGCATTCACACAAATACAAGAGGCTCATGTATTTGGATACTTGGTTCTCAGTTGGTGGAATTGTTTGGGAAGGATTAGGAAGCGTGGCCTTGTGGAAGGAGGTGTATCCCTGGGAGTGACAAGCTTTGAGACTCATTCCCAGAGTCTCTAAGCCTCCTACTCCTGGTTTGTGATGTGAGCTCTCAGCTGTTCCCACCATTCTGCTCCCTGTGGACTCAGATCCTCTGAAACCATGAGCCCAACTGAATGCTTTCTTGTTGCCTTGGTCCTGGTATTTTTATCCCAATGACAGAAAAGTAACTGATGCAGACGCTTTCAGGGATGGTAATTGTAATCTCCTCACTGAATTAAAAAACAAAAGGTCAAATAACAACCATAAACAACAGCTCTCAGCTGTGATTATATAGAGAGTCCTGGGTTTTTCTAACGGCTATTTAAATGAGGGGTCGATCACTTCTCACCTGCCTGTTTGGTTCCTTTGTTCATAAAGTTAGTCTTTCTCCAAAACCCTGGTTTATAGCCTTCAACTTCTGTGTACTGTGTTGTTGGAGGGAGATCATACCATTAGGTTAAATTTAATTAGTTTTCACCAAAGCTATTACATAATAAATACAAGAGATGGTGGTAGGTATATTATTCTTACTATGGATACCATCCTTCGGCTTACCAGGGGCTTTAAAACCACTGTAAGGACTCCAATAAACAGAGGTAACACATTGGTAGAGGAAAATTAATAAGTAGGGTTTTTAAAAGTATGAAATTTCTATATTCTTGTAAAAAGAAATTAAAATTGTCAGAGAAAATGATGTGCTATCATGGATGTGCTATATAAAAACTATAAGCCATCCACACTCACCAAAGAACCAAGTGCTGGCTCATCTCCCCATTCGCCTGCCAAGATAGAGGCTGTGCTGAGGAGAGCCAGCAGAGCGACTCAGAGACTCAGTGTTGTGCTCTGTGGCCAGGCTTGCTGGCCCAAGGACGCTCTTGGGCTAGAATTACCTTGCATGAGTGATCCCGACTCTGGGGATCAATGGGGAACACCGAGATTCCTGATTGACTCTCTGACATTTCCTCCTGCAGCTGAGGGTTGTTATGAAATACCTCTCCTTACTCACAGTGTTTCAAAGTCTTAAGTAGCCTTTTACTCTCATAGTCTTAGCTTCCCGTCTACCAAAAGGAGAGCCTGGGACAAGGCCTGGAGGAAACACCAGGGAGAGGATTCCAAGAAGAGAAACCAAGAGGGTGAGCAAAGACAGGGAGAAACAAACAAACAAACAAACAAACAAAATACACGGGCTGCCAGGGGCTGCAGAAGTGGTTCATTGAATAAAAATATGTACTGCTCTTTCAGAGGATCCAGGTTTAGTTTCCAGCCCCACATAGAGGCTCACAACCATCTAAAACTCCAGTTCCAGGGTATCTGACCTTTTCTGATCTCTGCAGGCGCAAGGTATGTATGTTGTACACACACATACACCCAAGCACAATACTCATATACATAAATATAATAATAATAGAATAAGAAGAGGGAGAGGGGGAGGGGGGAGGGGGAGGGGAGGAGGAGAAGAAGAAGAAGAAGAAGAAGAAGAAGAAGAAGAAGAAGAAGAAGAAGAAGAAGAAGAAGAAGAAGAAGAAGAAGAAGAAGAAGAAGAAGAAGAAGAAGAAGAGATGCTTAGTATTTTTAAAAGGCATTTTATTTGCCCAGCTTCCCAATGGGGTTTTCTGAGGAGCATGCTCGTGCACACAAATGACAGCAAGCTGGGACACTGGCCACTGGGTTTCGTAGCACACTGGCCGAGGGTTGACCTTGAGGTTACAACAACCCCACATTTTGTGGCTGCATTTGCATGCAGATAGAGTCATCATCCAAGACAGCCCTGGGGAAGAGAGCGCAGAGACACCTGCTGCCCAGCTTCAGAGCAAGGTGAGTGTGAACTTGTTCTGATCTGTCCTCCGCAGCAGCCACTGAAAGTGGATGCGGGCAATGAAACATGACACTGGGCACCAGAGGCGCTCACTGCTCACATCACCATGAGACTGGTTACAGCCCATCGAGCAAACAGGCTGCAATCTCAAGGCCTAAAGACGGCGCTAACGACTGCACGTTTAAAGCGTGTGGCATTCCAGCACTGATCCAAATACTGAGAAATAGCTTGTATACATTTCCTTCACCAGCTCAAAGAGCTAGTGGGCAGGATATTGACTTCTGCGTGTTTGCAACTCTTAACAGCTCTTAGACTCTATCCAGCGTGCTGAAGATTCTGATTCAAGATGGCTGATCGATGTCACGTTTCCTCATTGTTTCCCCAAATCTGAAGACTGTGGCATGAACAACAGACAGAAATCCATTCTATCACATAGAGTGAATAAATTAATTAATGGGGGAAAAATGAAACCCTTTCAATCAGCTGCAGGGCTGGATGCAGAGGTGGTTCCTGCCAAACAAGAGACCTCTGGGAATCTAAAAGCCAGTGAAGACAGGGCACACAGCATCTCTGCCCCACTGTTTGGCTTGGCATTCACTGTCTTATAAGTAAAGGGCTATATATGGCCACCTTGCTACACTCCAAAAGTAGAGAGATGCTGTGTGCCATCTCAAGCAGTGGGAGGGACAGAAGCTCCCAGCTTTAGCAACTGCAGTAATGGGTTCCTCTCTGTCATGGTAGCTGTTCTTGACAAAACTCTGGTATAGAGAGTCTGCAACCCTTCAGCATGTATTTTCAGGTCCTGTAGACTTCCTTAGAATGGCGTCTTCATGACTAAACACCTGACACCTGCCAAATAAGATGTTGCAGTGAAGACAGTGACCTGAATACAGAAAGGTTACTATAAGATACAAAGTATTTACTTCTTCCTCACACATTAAGCTACTCTGACTGCTTACTGAGAGATTCTGCCTGTGCTTGTCCCCTTTATCTGTGTGTGTGCATGTGTGCATGTGAGTGCGTGTGCCTGTGCATGAGTGGGTGTGTATGCACGCATGTATGTATGCACATATGTATGATAGCATGTGTGTGTGCTAGCATGTGTGTGTGCATGTGAGTACATGTGTATGATGTGTACGTGTGTCCGTCTGTCTGTCTGCTCATACATACATGTGCCTACCTGTGTCTGTGGAGGCCATAAGTCAATCTCAGACATCATTTCTCCATGCTGTCTATCTATTTTTTGAGACAGGATCTCTCACTGGCCCTAGTGAAGCAGGCTGACCAGTGAGCTCCGCGGATCTTCCTGTGCCAGGCTCCCCAGCACTGGGATTGCAAGCAAGCCACTAAGCCATCTAGCTGCTCTGTTTCACATGGGTAGTTGGGACTGAAGTCACATCCTCATACTTGCAAAACAAGGACTTAACTGCCTGATCCATCTCCCAGGCTCCATCTTCCTAAGCCATCAACCCAGCCTAGCCTCCTATATTATCAGTATGAGAGAGACAGAAGATCCAAGGTCTTATACGCACACCCAGTTGCAATTAGGCAGTGAAGTGTGGAAAATTCCCCGTGATATCCTATCTCTCTAGCACAAGAAATAGGCCTTGGAAGAATTGAAAGCACAGAAGCTGAGAAGAAAAATGAATATCTTGAGCAGCAAGCAGACCCATTCAATAACACAGTAAGAAAAATCATTCATAATTCTTCCCCTAAGGAGCACATGAAAACGTGAAAATGGCAGTTCCAACAGGAGATTACATAGATTAGAGCTCCTCCGTTTATGCTCCTCAGTTAGGTACTCCTCGGTTAGTGCTCCTTGATTAATGCTCATTTGTTAGTCCTCCTTGGTTTGTGCTCCTTGGTTAGTGCTCCACAGTTACTGCTCCTCAGTTGGTGATCCTTGGTTAGTGATCCTCGGTTAGTGATCCTCAGTTAGTGCTCCCCAGTTTGTGCTCCTCTGTTAGTCCTCAATTAGTGCTCTTTAGTTGGTGATCCTCAGTTAGTGATCCTTGGTTAGTGCTCCTCAGTTAGTACTCCTCGGTTTGTGCTCCTCTTTTAGTCCTCCTCGGTTGGTGATCCTCAGTTAGTGATCCTCGATTAGTGCTCCTCGGTTAGTGATCCTCGGAGTGGTGGAGTATTTCATCTAACTTAAGGACCACAACAAAAGAGAAACAACCTGCCCTCAACCTAGCCAGCGAGCATCAGACAAAAGAAGTAGCCTCCAAACACACAACCCACTCCTCAGAACCTGGAAACACATTCCTGGAAAGGAAAGGGGGAGTTTGTAAAAGGCATTGCATTGGAGTCCAGAGTGTCTAAGATATTTATGGGGGGGGGGTTTCAAACAGGAAAGGAAGGCAGGGTGCCCGAAGTGTAGAATAGAGAAGGAAGCAGGCACCAGCAAAGCTATTTCTGACTCTGAATGGAAAACGGGGAGGTCTTGAGTCCAGGGCAGGGCAGAAACTCAAGGCAGCAGCCTACAGGCAGGAGCTAACACAGAGGCATGGAGGGTGCTGCCTACTGACTTGTCTGTCAGCTCACTGTCTGCTGCCTTTCTTACACCTCCCAGGGTAACCTGCCACGGGGGTAGCATGACTCACAGTAAGCTAGACTCTCTGACTAAAGTCATTAATCAAGAAAATGTCTGCACAGACTTCCCTACAGGCTAATCCGATGGAGCATTTCCTCAAGTGAGGTTCCCTCTTTCCAGACGACTCTAGTTTGTGTCAAGTTGATGAAAGAACAAACAAACAGCAACAAACAAACAAACACGGAAGAAAAACTGACCAGCACAGTTATGTAGTTAAAACAGGATCTTCTCTGGCTCTAAATCCAACCTGTCTTTGACTTATGTGACATTTAGAGAGACTCAGTACAGCCCAGTGTAATGGTACACACTTAAAATCTCAGCACTTGGCTGAGGGTAAACGAGAGACTTGAATTGTGAGTTTGAGATCAGTTTGGGGTACACAGCCAGACCCTGTCTTAAGAGTCATCACAGGACAGCCAGGCTGAGGCTTGGCACTGTGAGAGGCCATAGAAGGCCATTGGTGAAAGTGCAGCCTCAGTTGCAGTTGACAGCTCAGGACTGAAAGGGTCATGCAAAGGATTTGAGGCTTGGCACCCTGAAGAGAACCTATGAGAGGCCATTGGTGAAGCCTAGTTGTAGCAGAAGATCCCAGTTTATTGGAGATGCCAGTACCATAGGATAATCTCCAAGAACAGCAGTGGTAATGGAGTAGATCGTCCTAAGCTTAGAGTGCTACAGAGGGCAGAGCTGGAGAAGTCATGCCAGCCCTTTGGAGGAGCCCAGAAGATCAAGTGAGGATCCCAGACATTGAAACTAGAAGCTGTAACATTGAAGTTGCCTTGGAAACTCCAACATGTTCTAGATGCCAGAGCCATGGGTTATCTGCTGAGGAAAGCTGCTAACAGGGAGTTGAACCAACAGTCAACAGAGATGAAAAAAAAAGTTGGAGATCTGAAGACTGCTTTGACATTAGATATGGAAATGCAGAGTTTGGAGTTTGCCTAGCTGGTTTCCTGTCTTGCTTTAGGAATTACAGTTAAGTAATTGAATAAATCTCAGAAGAGACTTTGAACTTTGGACTTTTAAAATTGTTGAGACTGCTATAGACAATGGGGACTTTAAATTTCAAACTAAATGTATCTTGCATTATGCTATGGTTAGATATGGCCCCCCATAGACACATTTTTGAACAAGCCTATGGGGGCCAGGGAGTGGAATGTGATGGTTTGTATATGCTTGGGCCAGGGGGTGGCACTATTAGGATGTATGGCCTTGTTGGACTAGGTGCGTCACTGTGGGTGTGGGCTTTAAGACCCTCATCCTAGCTGCCTGGAAGTCAGTCTTCTCCTAGCAGCCTTCAGATGAAGATATAGAACTCTCAGCTCATCCTGTACCATGCCTGCCTGGATGCTACCATGTTCCTACCTTGATGATAATGGACTAAACCTCTGAACGTGTAAGTCAGCCCCAATTAAGTGTCATTATTTAAAAGACTTGCCTTGGTCATGGTGTCTCTTCACAGCAGTAAAACCCTAACTAAGAAAGCCACAGAGGCAGGCAAGCCCACAACGAGGCTTTAATATAGGAAATGGGAAATGGTTGGACTAGCACTGAACTGAAACTCTGTCACAAAGATAAAATGGCAGGCAGCTATCCAATAAAAAAGTCTTATGCATTTAAAATACTAACGTTTATCAAACTAAAAGTCTCCAACAGGACAGACATTAGAATAATGTCCTGAAGTGTGATACTGAGGACTGTCCTCAGGATGCGATGGAAAAGAATGAAGAGACTTTAAAACACAACAGAGGGGAAAGCTGGCAGACAGGACCACAAGTTCCCATGTCTTTTCAAAAACCAGTGAAATATATACAAAAGCTGATGGCATATTAAGACCTCAAAGAAAACTTCACCAAATTTAAAATATCTAACATATCATCCAAAATTAGAAAGTGCTGGGGGGGGGGGCGGCGCTGGAGTGGGGGGGTGGTGCTGCTCAGCAGTGCCATGCTTGCTTTGACTGCCCAAAGACAAGAAAGGAATCTTCTTGGTAATTTAAAAGGAAAAAGGGAAAAAAAAAAAAAAAAAAAACCTCTGGAATACCAAATTCTAAAACACTATATTAAAGCAAGACTGTAACTAAATAAAGGGTAGGAGGAAATCAGAAAGGAATCCCAAGGAAATACCAAGAAAGAGAACAGAAAGGAGAGCCGGTGGTCGCCAGAGGAGAGAGGATGTGAGTGGTTCCTGTACAGAGGGAGTGGTCGCGGTGCAGAGCAGGTGGTTGCTCGTGGAGAGCGGGTGCAGGTGATTGCCCATAGAGAGCAGGTGGTTGCCTGTGCTGAAATGAACAGTATCTATGTAGCAAGCAAAGCTCTCAGTGTCTTCTCAGAGCTCCACAGACCAGACAAGCTCATTCCCAGGTCCATGTAGAGAGGCTCTGTGGCTCAGGACAAATTGTTTGCTGAGCTAAGAATAGAAAATTAATCTTTACCTTTTATTATTTATTAAAATAAAAGATGTTTCTTACACTAACAATGTAAAATGTAAAATGAAATCATGTAAAATTTAAGTATATATAATTTAGGCGTAATAGCATAGAATGTGTTTTCTGACATAAAACCTAAGGCTACAATATAAGACTGGTGAATCTCAATAAATTAAAATATACAACTTCTGAATGTGGAAAATTAAATAAAATTAAAATTTTAATTGAAATTAATTAAGTAAAAATTAAAAATTAAAAAATTAAAACCAGCCGGGCAGTGGTGGTGCACGCCTTTAATCCCAGCACTTGGGAGGCAGTGGCAGGCGGATTTCTGAGTTCGAGGCCAGCCTGGTCTACAGAGTGAGTTCCAGGACAGGCAAGGCTACACAGAGAAACCCTGTCTCAAACTCCCACCCCCAAAAAATTAAAACCAAAGTACAGACTAAAAAGCTATATACAACAGAAACAGTTAGTGTCTTTAATATTGTAAAAGTTCACATGACTCAATGCCACTCAATGCCAATAAATAAAAATAAGTTACCAGCAGAACATTCAGGGAACACTTCAAATTAAAGTGGCAATGATATCCTTTTTTTCCATGGTTAAAAAAAAATGGCACTTATGTTGCTGTTAGGACTGAAAATTGTCATTTTACAAGTAAACTGAAAAATGTATATACATGCAGTTTGCTTAGTTTAGTTTTAACTGCAGGAGAGGGTGCAGTGTGTATGATGAACATGAGACAGTGTGCCCATGGAGACCAGATAGGATATCAGCTCCACTGGAGCTCGAGTTACAGGAGATTGTGAGCCACCTAATGTGAGTGTTGGGAACCCAACTTGGGTCCTCTGCAAGAACAGTACATGTTCTTAACCACTGAGCCACCTCTCCACCCTCCAGCTCCTACATATTTTTTACATTTTTTTTTTTTAGAATTTCATATATGTGTACTAGGTTAGCTTCATTTGCACCCCCACTTTACCTCCTCCAATTCTTTCTGTGTCCCTCATTCCCTCAGAATTCATGGCCTCTTTTCCTGTGTGTTTGCGTGTATGTGTGTGTGGGGGGGGTTGTGCATGCAGTCAAAACACAGTTTACACAGTATAAGCACACACATATATGTATGTATAAACTCTACTTGCAGGGTTTATTTAGTGTTTATATGGCTGGCCACTTGGGATCAGATGATCTACCCCCTGTGCCTGGAGAACACTCTCTTCCCCTGTAACCTGCATTCACTCCCTCATGTAGGAATGGAGCCTTGAAGACTTCCACGTCTGCTTTGTATTGCCAACTGATACTGTCATTGTTCAGGTCTTGATTAGGCAACGACTTTGTGAGGAATTCATGGATACAGCTTCCCTGTCTTTTAGAAGATACTATGTTGCAGCAGGCCTCCTAGTCCTCTGACTCTCACAGTGTTTCTACCCTGGGCACACTCTTCCATGGTGATCCCTGAAGCTTCAGGAAAGGGCTTGTGTTGAACATGTATTAGAGGAGGCCCAGCACCTTGCAGTCAGCTGATCTCTGCTGTTTGAGCAGCTGTGGATTTCTGTGATGGTCTCTGCTTCTGGGTGGAGAGCTGAGAGCTGCAGTTAGTCTTTTAAGTGACAGTACTACATTCTAGGAAGTTGTCACAGACAGATGACTTAAAATGTGCAAAAGAGGGTTACATAGGGATCTTCTCACAGTAACGTTAAAGAGACAATGGCAGTGGTCGCAGTGCACAGCAGCGATTCACTGAACAAGTTACAAAGGAACGGTGAAGAAAACAGATTGCAATGTGGCCGATGATAAAGAAACATCAAAACACATCAGCTTGTATGTAGACATATGCTGGTAATGAGAATAAAAGACTAGGTGATGCTGGATTATCATCCAGTGTGTGTATTGTTCCTTCCTGTGAATATATCAGTCATCTAGCACATAATAATATCTTCATAAATATGGTGTGTATGAGCTTTGAAGTGCAATTATTTATCTATATAATCACACCAAAAATTAACTGTAAATACAAACTCTACAGTTTAAACTAAACCATGAGGTCTAATGTCAATGTATACAATAAGGTTTGTATGTCATACTATTAATAAAATACATAGAATATGGACTAGGGAGATAGCACAGTAGATAAAGACATTACTATACATAAGGGCCCAAGTTCATCTCCAGTACCCACATAAAAAAGCCAGTGCACAATGTATAGGGGTGCAAACTTACAATCTTAGTCAGAGGAGCTAGAGACAGGTGGGTCCTTAGGACACACTGAGAAGCCAGCCTTGGCTAACTCCTAGTCAAGGAGAGACCCTGTCTGAAAAACACACTGGATGGCAATTGAAGGGGACTACCACTGGAGGCTGTCCTCTAGCTCCACACACATACAATTACACACATGTGCCCCTACATACATGAGTATCTTAGTAACTGTTGTGTTGTGTGGAGACAACCTGAGCAAGACAACGGTTATAAAAGAAAGCCTTTAGTGGAGGACTGGTTTACAGTTTCAGAGACTTAGTCCTCCATTATCATCACAACAGGGAGTATGGCAGTAGGCAGGGTGCTAGAGAGTAGCTAAGAGCTACATCCTGACCCACAAGAAGAGAAGGAAAGAAACATGTTCAGCCTGGTGTGGGCTTCTGAAACCTCAAAGCTGGCTCCCAGTGGCATACTTCCTCTGACAAGGCCACACTTCCTAGTCCTTCTCAAACAGTGCCACTCCCTGGTGACTGAGCATTCAAATATGTGACCCTATGGAGACCATTCTTATTCAAACTACCACACATGATCATTCACATACATACATAACACACACACACACATACACTGGCTAGATAGATTATATAGCATAGAGATGATTGAGATACCTACAGAAATAATGGGAAAATGGAAACTTTACAATAAAATGATCACTGATTTTACATTTTCTTCTTTTCATGGTTTCTACAATCACTGGCAATGAATACTTCATACTGGGGAAGAAAAAACAAGCTTCATGCTCTAAAATCAGAGCACTTTAAATTACATTTTAGAAGAATATCTAGTTTATGAAAAGTAGTCACAGAACATAATAATATAAAACAAGGAGTTGTGTACACTATAATACACAAAATTACCACAAATAAACATGCAGGGGCTTGAAGACTACACAGTCACATTAATCTATAATTTGATTTTACTCAGTGAGTCATAAAATTAATTTTATCTCCTTGTAATATTCTCCATTTTCCAGATATTCTACTTTTGGTAGGAAAAAAATCATCTTCTGTGACCAGGAGAAAGTATGACAGGAAAGGAATGGAGAAGATGTTTCTGCTTGTAAAAACTGGGAAATGGATGGATGGGCTGAAGGTCAGGCCACGGTCCTTAGCAGATTGTCTTACACTGCAGGAATTCATTCTCATCTTAAACTCATCTCTCCCTCGAGGACACATTTTCTGCAAGTGTTCATGCTCTGCTCTGAACATTATTAAAATATTAATGCATTCTTCTCTTGTAGGTCTCTCACATTGCCCACCTTCTATCTGAGTCATGAATCTATACTACTCCAGTCTCTGAAAGATCAGGAAGCTTGCACAAGGTGACGGGTACCCCCACTTGTCTGTGGAGAGGCCAAGGTGCGGGAGTCCTGGCTCCTGGGCTCATCTTCTCAGAAAACAGGGTTTACAGATCCATGGGATAAATTCTGAATGTCTCTGCTTCATAGCTTCCAAATCTGAGTCAAGGATATCGTTTAGGTTGGGGACCCTGCTCTAAAAAGCTCCCAAGGCCTCCTGTCTCTTTAAGAGAAGACTGAACCATGAGTTGCACATCAGGGTGGCCCTCAAGAAGGGCACCTAAGAGATGCTTAAAGGCTACTTTTTCTTTAATTACAGCACTGCGTGGCTGATGAGGTTAAGCCTCCAAGAACTGCAGAACCAGGGCAGCCTATCTTTGGCTGTCACTCACTCTCCTTACTCACCTGTAATGTACCTTAGAATCCAACAAAGCTCCCTCAACCCCAGGGCTACATGCTACATCAGAAATGCTAGCCATCCACACCTCTGCAAGTCATATGTACATTTCAATCAGGAGACATTCTGCCAAGGTTCCTCCCTGGTCCAAACCAGAAAACAAAACAGACTTCAACATTCTGTCAGAGCCTAAGCGGCACAGTGTTGAATAACCCACAGTAGATTCTAAAACACATCAGAACAGCTTTTCAAGAGGTACGTTTCCATGAACTATTAATGAAACAGCTTTGCTGTTTTGGGGAGAAAAAAAAAAGTCTTCAAGTCTAGCATTTGAAATTTAATCCAACGCAGAACTCTTTAAACATCAAATCTAACATCTCGAACACAGTAAACACCAAGTCCAGAAAGCATCATTAGCCTAAGTTAAGAGCGAAGTCTTTGCTGCTCTTTTCTCTCATCATGAGAGAGACTGCTCAGGGGAGACGTTAGAGAGTCCACATGCCACGTGAACCTCATAAATATACGACTCTCACCGCCTTTAAGTATCAATCACATGAAGGAAATGAATTCCCTGGCAACATTCTTTTTACTTTGCCAAAAAACCTCTCTCAACTAACACGTTCATCTTAAGAAGCAATGAATTCAAATTAACTCCTCTACAATTTGGTGCGCTGTTTACATCTCCGGGTGTGTAACTGTCCATTTTAATCTCCTTCCAGAAGGAAAACCGGAAGCACTTGAGGTCTTTCAGCTTCCAGGCCCACAATCATGTTGCAAAAAGAGAATCACCAATGCCCTAAATGCAAGGCTCCCCTGAGAGCTTCCAACTCCACCGTGAATTCCACTGTACTCAAAACGCAGACCTTCATGTTTTGGAATTTGAGGGTGCTGAGACAAGTCTCTTTTGGTGTTTAAGGAAAGTATATTCACTTCAGAGGAAACCACCACTTCTTGCTAGAAAGACAAAACAGTATATTGGCAGGGATGGAGATGCAGAAACACTCTAATTGATGGATTTCTAAAGGCAGTGGTATGCTGAGTGGTACTACACCCCATGTCATAAGTGTCAAATTATCTGTTCACTACATGGACTCAGATTTTTGGGTCTCAATCCATCTTTAAAAGAAGTATTTGATTAATCAAGTTAATGAGGACAGTATTCAAATGATACTTTTTTTTTCAAGCCAATACAAGAAAACTAGAAGATCCAGCTCTTGTGACAAGAGAAGACTTAGTATCAATTTGAACGAAGTTAGGATGGAAGACATAGTATCAGTTTCAACTAGATTAGGATGCCTAGTTTAAATCTCACACTGATGGAGCACATGAATCAGAAGGAAGGGTTACTTAACACTAACTGCCTAGTGTCTGCACATAAGAAAAGCCATCAGCAAACACAGGGATCTATTTAGGATCACTCTAAAAAGCTGCTAGTTTGAGCTAATTTAAATTTGGTAGATTTCAAGAACAATGTGGCCAGATATTCAGTTTCGAGTTATAGACCCATGTGCTGAGAACGGCAGTTAAGACAGAAGGAAGGTAGGTCATGTACCCTCTCTTTTGGAGGTCTAGGAAACTCACTTGAGCAGCCCAGTGTAAGCATCTGATATTAAGTGCTCTGAGATGGGAACAGGAAACTCTAGCCTAACCCACAGGCCAAATGCTATAGTCCACTTGTACATAGATAAATGGTGTGCTGATTATGAGACTCAGCTGTAGTCACTGAGAGAGCATGGTAAGCAAATAGAGACCCATGGAACAGAACAGCATCCTAGAAAGAAATCTTTGTGTCTGTAGCCAGCCCATTCTCAATGATGACACACAAAACAAAACAAACAAAAAACAGACAGACAAAAATTTTGGAAAAGGACAGTATCTCCAGTAGAGGGAGGTGAGACATCTGCTTGCAAAGTATTGCTTTTGAAGCAGGACTCCTATCTCTCATCAAATACAAAGTTCAACTCAAAATGAATCAAACTCCAAATATAAGATTCCCAAGTAGACATTTCTAGGGGCAAACACTTCAAGATAAATATAGTGACCATGTACACAGTATGCACAGTCTAGTACTCATGTATACAGCCCATTATACATTCTAGCATGATACAGGATGTCAACAGGTGCATTTAAAGACTAAACTTCACCAACTTTCAGGGAAATACAAATCAAAACCACCACAAAAGCCAGGTAAGGTGACAAAGCCTGGGCTAACAGCAAGCAGAAGGCAAGCCTGGGCTAACAGCAAGCTGAAGGCAAGCCTGGGCTAACAGCAAGCTGAAGGCAAGCCTGGGCTAACAGCAAGCTGAAGGCAAGCCTGGGCTAACAGCAAGCTCAAGGCAAGCCTGGGCTAACAGCAAGCTCAAGGCAAGCCTGGGCTAACAGCAAACTCAAGGCAAATCTAGGCTAACAGCAAGCTCAAGGCAAGCCTGGGCTAACAGCAAGGTGAAGGCAAGCCTGGACTAACAGCAAGCTCAAGGCAAGCCTGGGCTAACAGCAAGCTCAAGGCAAGCCTGGGCTAACAGCAAGCTCAAGGCAAACCTAGGCTAACAGCAAGCTCAAGGCAAGCCTGGGCTAACAGCAAGCTCAAGGCAAGCCTGGGCTAACAGCAAGCTCAAGGCAAATCTAGGCTAACAGTAAGCTCAAGGCAAGCCTGGGCTAACAGCAAGGTGAAGGCAAGCCTGGGCTAACAGCAAGCTCAAGGCAAGCCTGGGCTAACAGCAAGCTCAAGGCAAGCCTGGGCTAACAGCAAGCTCAAGGCAAGCCTGGGCTAACAGCAAGCTCAAGGCAAACCTAGGCTAACAGCAAGCTCAAGGCAAGCCTGGGCTAACAGCAAGACCCAGCCTGATGCGCACACACACAGAACTGGTGTGGCGGTTCATCCTGAAGCTCTTGGTACTTAAGAGGCTGAAGCAGGATGATTGTCTAAATCTGAAACCTCAAGAGCAGCCTTAGGGAAAATGTAAAATCATGTCTGAAAAATGAAAACAACAAAAAACAATGAAAAAATCATCAACCATTAGAAAGAACTCAGTCAGAATTATCAAAAATGCAAAGAAAAAAAAAACAACAACAACAAAAAAAACAGTGGCAAAGGCCACTTCCATGTGAAGGAAAGAGAGTTCACACATTGAATTCTACCTGAAAGGCTACTGTCTTAATTGGCATATCTGTGGCTATGATAAAACATAGTGACCAAAAGCAACCTGCAGAGGAAAGGGTTTGTTTTACTCACACTTCCAGGTTCACAGTCCATCCATGAGAAACCTAGGGCAGGAACTCGAGCAGGTCAGGAGCCTGGAGGCAGGAACTGATGCAGAGGCCATGGGGGGTTGGGTACTTGGAGGGATAGCAGCTTGCTTTCTTACACAATGCAGGACCACATGCACAGGAATGGCACAGCACAGTGAACTACACACACACACACACACACACACACACACACACACACTGCTCACAGACTTGTCTACAGGCCTGTCATATGGAGGTATTTTCCTAATTAAGGCTCCCTCTTTCCAGATATGTCTAAATTTGTGTCAGGTTAATGGCAGCCAGCACTCCTCCCAAATAAAACCTCTGAAACCAGTATTTTATTAGTAAGCAAAGAGTCTGTGAATCAAATCACCCTCCTTGTCCTTAATGTGAAGTCCATAAAGGAGAATGGGAAGAATTTCGTGTGTGAGAGAATCGGAAGAGTGCAGCGTCAGGTGACGGCAGCTGTCACAGCAGCACCCTGGTCATTATTTGAGGAAATTTCTTTGCGTGTGTATATTTTGTTCTTGTTGCAGAGAATTGCTTCACACAGATAAGCGGTTGCAAATAGTAAGGAGTGCCCTAGAGTTAAAAAGATCATTGGAGTTTTATTCCAAGAAATTGCCTGACTTAACCTGGCACCCCAAGCTAACACATCACTGATCTCCGTGGCTGTAAAAATCAGTTCCTAACACTTTTGTTTATTACCATTTTTCGAACAGATTTTTTTTAATTTAAAGGAAAATTTAGCATACAGCAAGAGTTAATTACATGCAAAGTACATACAAACTGTCTGTCAAGTGTTCCCTCAAGTTTTAGAAAAATCTTTCCCCTACAAATCTCAAACCTGTGCTCTTTCTAAGAAAGTCCATATGCCCTGATAACTCCCCCTTCCAGCACAACGGCTGGCTCAAATCAGCCTAATCTTGATTCCTTCCTGATCATGTTTCTCTAGATGTCAGCACACAGAGGTTTCGTCTCCTCTTTGATGATGGAGTGAGGAGAGCAGAGGCCCAGACGTGGACAGGGAAGACTCTGGTGGTCCTGAAGGATGTGTAGCCAAATGACTGGGACAAACCACCAAGAACAGAGCGGGAAACTGGTGAGAGCTCAGTGGACCCAAGTCCATGCGCCTGATCATCGTCCACAGCCAAGCGCATAGGGCATCCCTGAGAGCAGGTTATCAAATTCAAGGACTTCTATCCTTCCTGTCTCACATAGTATAAACCAAAAAGGGGCGAGTATCCAAATGTAAACACAAAAACATAAAAATATAACTGCAAGTCCGTGGGTGAAAGTATAGAAGAATGCAAGACAGTGGATCTTGGCAAGGGTGTGACGGAATCAACGTTGATGTCTCTTGTTTTAGTGACTGAGCAATGGCAACACCATTGTCTGAGATGGAATCAAGAAGGGTTCAAGCTTATATGAGAAGATAATGACTTCTGCTCCGTCTTGTTCAGCTCTGAAGGGCTACAAGATATCTATATATCCAATAGGCAGATGCAAATGGCTGCTTTGTATCCACAGATTTAATGAAGATCACAAAGATATTCGTAGAAATGTAAATTATGGGGCTGGGAAGAAAGATCAGCAGTTAAGGGCTCGTTGCTCTTCTGGAGGACCTGGATTTGCTTCTTAGCAGCCACAGAGGGTGACTGAAACTGCCTGTAGCTCCAGGTCTAGGGAGCTGACCCACTCTTCTGGCTTCCTCAAGTACCTGCACACATGTCACACAAACACACCCCAGACTCACTCACACACACACACTCACTCTCACACTCACATGCACAACTCACACACTCGGACACACACTAACACACACTCACACTAACATACTCACATATTCACACACTCTCACACACTCATACACACTAACACACACTCATATACAACCCACACATTCACACACACTCATATACAACTCACACATTCACACACACACAGAGACTCACTCACACACACACAGATGTACTCACACACACATTCACTCTCACACACACACTCATACACACTAACACACTCACACACAGAACTCACACATTAACACACATACACTAACATACTCACAAATTCATACACACACACACAGAGACTCACTCACAGGCACACAGGTGGTAGGAGAGACAGAGAAAAAGAAACAGAGATTAAAAAAAATAAAAGTTTTATAAAAAATATAAACTATATCCCTTTACACCTGTTGAATATCAATATTTACATTGGCTTTCAAGCAATCTAGTGAGGAGGCCCAGGGATTTTAAATTTAGACTATAAGATCAAACCAGATGAGGGCAATCCTGGAAGTTCTGGTCTACATTCTCAATGTATTTAGGACACCTAGAATTTAAATGTAAATAACAGTAGAATGGTACCAAGATTCTGCTATGACTGGCAGTTTGTAAGTAATTGGGCTCTGATTCTGAGGGGAAAGGCAATTCCTTATTCTCTCTGGAGGCGCAGAAACCCATGGTCTACTTTCTTCACACAGCAGAAGGAATTACAAATCATATGCTCTTGAACATACACTCTCTCCTCTGTTTTTATTACATTTTAAATAAGACTTTAAAAATGCTAACTTATCAGAAATACACCAGAGAAAACAGCAGCAGCGTGGCTGTAACCCCCACTAATGAGGCACTAATGCATAATTACTGTAATACACGCACTTCTCTCCACAGACGAGTATTTATAAACACTGAAACAGTCTGGTTTGCAGTGAAGCCTTGTGCACAGATTGTTTTTCTCTTGTGGTTTGTCCCTTCTTCTTATTGTGGTAATATTTAATGAATTTCTCAGGCTCTGCTCTTTCTCTGGAAATACTGAATGAACCTGTGCACAAAGAGTGTGCCTCCTTCTATGGATGTAGAGATGCTGCACCAGGACCCCAGTGAGAGAGTTTGGCCACCTCCATTTCACACTCAGAGTTGTGCTTAGTGACTAAAAGCAAACACTGCTCTTGCAAAGAACCAGAATTTGGTTCTCAGCACCCCCACAGGATGGCTCGGGACAGTCTGTAATTCCAGCTTGTGAGACTCCAATGCTGTCTTCTGTCCTTGCATGCTCAAATCCACACACATGCACACGCATGTGCGTGCACGCGCACGTGCACACACACACAATTAAAAATAAATATTTAAATATTCACATTTGAACGAGAATACATGTTAGGACCTTCTGGTTGACAGGAGTAATTCCATAGACAGGCAAGTTATTACACATACAGAGAGAGAGAGAGAGAGAGAGAGGGAGGGAGGGAGGAAAGAGAAAGAGAAAGAGAGAGAGAGAGAGAGAGAGAGAGAGAGAAAGAGAAAGAGAAAGAGAAAGAGAAAGAGAAAGAGAAAGAGAAAGAGAAAGAGAAAGAGAAAGAGAAAGAGAAAGAGAAAGAGAAAGAGAAAGAGAAAGAGAAAGAGAAAGAGAAAGAGAAAGAGAAAGAGAGGAGAGAGAGAGGCAGGCCCACATGCACACATACAACTTGTGATCTCACCTTGAGACTTTACTTAAGTGAGATGTTTCCAAACTCTGTCTTGTGTCAGCGAAGTTTACTGCTTCTTCAGCAGCAGCAGCAGTGCCCTCCACCACCTCCACCCTCTCCTGCTGCCCACCTGGTTGAGGCAAGGCAGCCCAGGATCATCTCTTGTGGAAACAAACTTTAAGGACCTTTATTATTCTTAATCTTGTCAGCTTTGTTAAAATCCCTTGGCTAGATGCCAGTCACAAGTTCTGCCTTTGTCCTTGCTCCGAGTGAATCTGCATAATGTATCAAGTTCCAAGAAATCTAGAAGAACACAGCAGGAAAAAAAAAAAAGCAGGAAACACAAATGGCCAGAACTGGACCATGCAACAATTACCCCTAAACATACACAAAGATGCTCAGTTCCATTTGTACTAAGAAAAATGTCCATTAAAGAGACAACTCCATACAGGCAGTGGTGGCACATGCTTTAATCCCAGCACTTGGGAGGCAGAGGCAGGCGGATTTCTGAGTTCGAGGCCAGCCTGGTCTACAGAGTGAGTTCCAGGACAGCCAGGACTACACAGAGAAACTCTGCCTGGAAGAAAGAAAAGAAAAGAAAAGAAAAGAAAAGAAAAGAAAAGAAAAGAAAAGAAAAGAAAAGAAAAGAAGAGAGAGGAGGGGAGGAGGGGAGGGGAGGGGAGGGGAGGGGAGGGGAGGGGAGGGGAGGGGAGGGGAGGGGAGGGGAGGGGAGGAGAGGAGAAAGAGAACTCTGTTGGCTACAGTCTAGAACCCCAGTGTCAGCTTGGGAGCTAAGAGTCCTCCTCACCATTGTTGACAAAAGCACAAACTTGTTTAATTCTTATGAAAAACTAATAGCAACATCTATAAATTCATGTGCCCATCATCCCAGCAATCCTACACTGGAAAGCTGGTCAGCATGTATGTGAGATTACAGGGAGGTCAGCAACCCGTGTAAGAACAAAATATTGGCGATGACTCAGATGCCAATGTCCAGTGGAGGTGTGGTACATCAACCGCATTCACAAACTGCCTTTACAGGCTGGTTTTATGTGTCAACTTGACACAAGCTGGAGTTATCATAGAGAAAGGAGCCTCCCTTGAGGAAATGTCTCCATGAGATCCAGCTGTAAGGCATTTTCTCGATTAATGATCAAGGGTGGGAGGGCCCATTGTGGGTGGTGCCATCCCTGGGCTGGTAGTCCTGGCTTCTATAAGAAAGCAAGCTGAGCAAGCCAGGGGAAGCAAGCCACTAAGTTACATCCCTCCATGGCCTCTGCATCAGCTCCTGCTTCCTGACCTGCTTGAGTTCTAGTCCTGACTTCCTTTGGTGATGAACAGGAATAAACCCTTTCCTCCTCAACTTGCTTCTTGGTCATGACGTTTTGTGCAGGAATAGAAACCCTAAGACACTGTGCCACTGTCACTGAAAACAAGAATGAGAAAGCATTACAAATACCACCATGGGCAAACACGAGTGTGTGTGACTATAAGTATAATAACTGGTTTTGTAGAAAAAAATAGAAGGCTAAGAATGCAATTTATGTGTTTATATATACATAGAAAATTCTGGTATATATGAATGTTTAGTATCTAGAAAGCATATATGCCCATAAATATATGACTAATATACAATTGATAGATGACAGGCAGTAATGTATTTTAAGGTACTATAGTAACTCAGCTATATCCCTTATAGATATTAGGTATACTAATATATTATGCTATATGTATAGATGATAGACAGAAAGATAAACAAGCGGGCATGATGGTGCACACCTTTAATCCCAGCACTGAGGAGACAGAAGCAGGAGGATCTCTGTGAGTTTGAGGCAAGCCTGGTCTACAAAAGGAGTTCCCAGATACTCCAGTTGATTTTCTTCGGAAGGATTTTACAGTTGTGAATGTTTTCAGGTGCTCTGCAATCATCTAAGCTGACTTAAGAAAATATGGCAACTTGAGCCTGTGTGTTTATCTCTCCCTCTTATACATTACTACCGTGACGAAGGGGACATTACAAGCTATAAGCCCACGAGGGCAAAAGGAACAGAACAGCAGCCAACAAACAATAAGAGAAAGAGCTAGCTAGCTCAGTTGAACTCGAACAAATACCCTTGATTTCACAAAGTGGAAAGCCTGAGATTGTAGAGGAGAAAAAAAAAAAAAAAAAAAAAAAAACAATCAACAAAAACCAACTCTATTCATAACACCCAGAAACCCAGGAGAGCAAAGTCATTAGCCCCATTACCATCAAGCTAATGGTCTTACGGAGCTTTGCTGGTTCGGCCATTGTCCCATCATGGGACAAGCTAGACAAAGCAACTGGGCAGTCAGAACAAGAGGAAGCATGAGGACCTGAGGTCAGTCCCCAGCACCCTCATAAAAGTAAGATCTCCGTGTCTGTCATTCCAGTGTTTCGGAGGTGGAGCCAGGAAGATCCCTGGCTGACCGCTCAGCCAGCATAGCCAAGTCGGCAAGCTCTAGGTGAAAGGAGAGACTTTATCTCAGGAAACAATTAAAAATAAGCAGAAGGGGAAGGACTAAGGAAGACAACCGACCTTGATTTCAGACACAACCACGCGCAGACACCCACGTGCAGTTGCTGAGGAAATGAATGCGGAAGATGGAAGGCCTTTGTGCTCATGGTTTTGGTCTCTGGTTGTTTCAGGAGTGTGATGATGCAGTACTTATATGGAAGTCTGTGGGTGCAGTGGAACCTGGGAAGCAGGAGAGGAAGGGGCGGGGCCCTAAGATCCCCACATAGGCCTGCCCTTAATGACTCCATTTCTTTCCATTAGACTCCACCTCTGGTTCGTTTCGCAGCTCCTAATTGTGCCATAAGTTGGCATCCACACCTTTAGTTCAGGATCTTTGAGGATCACTGCAGATCAAAACTGTAAAACCAGTTTGTATTCTAAATTGGGTGTAACTCTTCCAAACCCAAATTTTCTCCTTAAAAATAATGGATCTTACAGGTTATAGTGGTACATGACTTTAATCTCAATCTCAGCACTCAGAGGCAGAGGTAGGCAGATCTCTGAGTTCAAGGACAGCCAAAGCTACACAGAGAAACCCTGTCTCAGAAAACATTAATTAATTCACTTATTAGTTGATTGTTGACTTATTAATTCATTAATTAAATGACCTTGAGCACGTATCCTTTCATTTTAATCTTTGTCAATACATCCTGCTATGCTAGCCCTTATAGACAACTTCCACAATAATGTTTTTTACATAGTAACTTAAAGACTGAATCATTCAGATTACCTGGAAAGCTCCTCTCAGAGCCACCACCAATGGAACACGACACATGTGAGAGTACCAGTCAGTTACAGCTAGTGACAATAAGGTCACTAAAGAACAGTAGAGAGTCCCTCACTGCCAGTCCCTTGAAGCTCACAACAATGTGTGCCACACAGGAGAAACTCCAGCCTACATAGCCTCAGAAAGGCTAGATGTGGAGGCAAATGCTTACTAGATCAGTGAATGGACTTGAAAGAGGAAATTCAAGGTTGGGGTTATGGCTCAGTTTGCAAAACAGTACTTGGTACACAAGCATTAAGGGTTAGAGTTCGGATCCCCAGCACCCGCACATATGCCCAGCAATCATGGCAGAACACTCATGAACCCAGCATGCAGGGAATGGGGGCAGAGCAGATCCCCAGCAAGCCGGCTAGCTGGACTGGAGAATCAGCAAGGTCTGGATTGAAGAGAGAGACCTTGTCTCGATGAATAAGGTCAAGGGTGATCAGGGAAGACACCCACCACCAGCCTCTGGCCTCCATGTGCACACATATGTATGTCCATGCAGGCAAACACACATGTGTATGTGCACACACGCCATATGAACACATGGATCAGAAGGAGATCTAGTGAGAGAATTCAAACTGTGTAGAGCTTTTGCACAGAGCACAGAATGTTCAAAACTCAGCTCGTTTCCCACTGCCTAAATGTCCTGTCCTGCAGAATCAGGCAGTTACCTTGACAGCTTCTTTTGTACACAGATTGTATTTACCTGAATTATTAATGCTTCTTTGTTTGCGCCGTATCTTAATTTCCCCCCTTTTGTTCACCTGTCGTGAGTGTTTTGAATCACATTTTAGGAGCTAGCGAACAATATGTTTCTTTTAGGAAACTGGATGGTGTCACCGGTGGGGATTTTTGTGTGTGTGTGCTGCTAAGAGATTACTCTGTTTTCTCGGTTTTGAAAAAGTGAACATGTCTTGTTTTCATAAACTGTCAGTCAACAAAACTTTAAACTGTATCGAATGGATAAAAGATAGGCTTTAAAGTATGGATTGTATGTCAGATAAGAAAAAAAAAACATAATACATGGAGACTCCAGGGGGCAAGGAATTCTCAATAAGAAATAAGTGCCTGCAGGAGAATTCCTCGGGCTGACAGAAATAAACAGCAATTAGTAATACTCATGAGACTGTTATTTTGGTCATACAGAAAGAACTTTTTTTTTCAACTATCACCCTATAGAGAACAAAATGGCCATGCCCAAAGCCTGTTCTATTTATCTGGGTTCTGTCGAAGCAAAAGTTGTGATTAGAAATAGTCAAAGATGGGAAATCAAGAATGGTAATGCTCAACTATAATTTCAACACTCTGGAGGCCAAGATGGGAAATTTGTAAGTTCAAAACCAGCTGAGCTGCAGAGTGGGGGAGGGGTGATCTCATCAGTAGTCCAAAGCTCCTGCGTGACCCCCAAGACCATTCTCAGTGGTAGGGACTATAGGAAGACAAGTTCTTCAGCTCTAAGAGTAAATGAAAGGGGAATTAACACTCTCAGATCTTTTTTGAAGTGCGATTGTAGGGAGCTGGAGAGGTGGTTCAACAGTTAAGAGCAGTGGCTGCTCTTTCAGAGGACTTGGTTCGATTCCCCCCATCCACGAGGTGGCTCACACCATCTGTAACTTCAGTGCTAGAGGATCCTCTTCTGGGCTCTGTGGGCACCAGGCACCCAAGTGATGCAAAAACAATCATGTAGGAAAAAACCACCCATACACATAAAATAGTCTGAATGCACTTGAGGGCTTTCTTCTTTGCATCATTTTACAATAAGCTGAACTGAATTACTGAAGAGCAGAGAGTATGTCCGGGTTTCTGCAAAGGAGGCGTGAAACTCCAGAAGAGCCATGCTCTAGAAGAGCAGTTCCTGCTGAACCAGCAGAGATCAGCTGAGATGTTAAAACAAAACAAAACAAAACAAATGCACAAACACCACACAGGCTCATTGGGAATTAAAAAAAAAAAATCCTCCATCTTTGATTTCCTTTAGAAAGATAAAATGAAAGGGACAGCAATACGTATTTTAAGCCCTGTGAATTCACAATGGGGCTTTAGAATAAAGAGGGAGAACCTTTGAACTAACAAAGGTCCATCGCTGTACACATCTTTTCTCACAAGTACCTTGTAAAGGAAATGATGCTGGCTAGGGGAACCAGCTGGCTTTGCCACACCTTCAGGAATAAACAGCGAATTTCAGAATGCATCAATCCAGTCAAAATGAACCATCATTGACTTCTCTTGCACATACAGCTGTTTTCAGTCCAACGTGTTGAGAAAGCATCGGCTCACCGCTCACATCTGAGTGTCTCTTTGTACTATCCCAAAGCCCAAAGTCGACAAATCTCATTAAATTGATTAAAGTGGTCCCAGGGACTACCTAGGCTTTCACACTGGCCTTAGATGAAAGACCAAGAGAGCCTCCTTCTGAGGGCGCTTCAGTCTGAGATGGGGAAGTTATTTGGATGAGGTGTTGAGTTTTGTGAAATTTTTTGATGGATTGATTTTTATATTTTTCTGTAGTTTTCAAAGAGGTCAACAAAGACACAAAGGCTCTTCCATCAGAAACAGAGAAGTGGCTTTTATTACAAATGATCTCTAATTACGCCTTTGTTCTCAAAAGGTAGCAATGACAGCTTACAAAGCTAGCAATATGTCCTGAAGAGGCATGTTCCAGGGCTCTGGAAAAGGGCGCCTGGGTAAGTAAGCACCAGTAATGTCCCTGAATTGAACAGAATGGAAGTGGCCTCAATTGAGCTGAAAATCTAAAGGAAGAAGTGAGAGCTCTGAAAAGCAAATGTCAGATCTGCGAACTGATGATAACCCCAGGACAGAATCAAAGGAGCTTAGTAGAACAGGACACTGAGTGCTTATCTCCTCTCTGTGTGTGCATATAGGCGCATGATTGTGTGGGTGGATATGGGTATGTGTGAGGTGCATGTGCATGTGTGTCCATGTGCATGAGTGTGCATGTGCTTGCATGGCATGTGTGTGCATGTATGTGCATGGCATGTGTGTGCATGGCATGTATGTACATGTGCATGTATGTGCATGGCATGTGTGTGCATGGCATGTATGTACATGTGCATGTGTGTGCATGACATGTGTGTGCATGGCATGTGTGTGGAGCTCTAAGTTCACTTTTTAGCACCATTGCTTGGTACCCATGCATGTTATGTTTTTAAGACTTTATTTCTATTATTTTTAATTGTTTATGAGAGTAGGGGTGCACAGGTGCTCTGGTGCCTGCAGACTTCAGAGGCTTCAGTCATCAGAGCCCCTCGAGTTAAAGGTACAGGTTAGCCATCTCCTCATTCAATTGTCTGTTTTCTGCCATAGGAGGAAAGGGTATTGAGCAGTAGCCACAAGGGGTTGAGCTCCCTGGGGTTTTTTGTCTGTTTTGTTTGGTTTGATTTTTTTCACTGGCTTCACAAATCACAGGACCTGGAGAAAAGGACAGTTGTTCAACCTAAAAGGTTCTTACCCCTAAAAATGAGGAAGCAGGACGGAGGCTGCAGGCAGTCGTAGAACACTTGCCTAGCATACAATAGGGCCCAGGTTCAATCCCCAATACTAAAAAAACAAAAAAAAATTTAAAAAGCAATTATAATTAGCTAATTAAATATCTACATCTTTGCGCTATTTAAAAAAATAAAAGGAGTCAAGAGAAAGCTTAAGTATTTAGCATATCCAACACTGGAACTACACCATACATGGAACTCGTTTTAATAACTAATGTCATCTATGTGAGATCTTTCCCTCAGGTTCAAAAAGTAAGTTTAACAATGGCATATGGTATTATCTGATATGCAAGGTCTTATTCTAAAACACCTAAATTTCTGCAATAGTCCAATCATTTTCTTTCTGTGGACTCTAAGTAACTCTCAGAATGGTATTAATTATCTTCACCTACAAAACAAGAGGCATCAATGGGATATCTGTGTCTCTAAGTGCGCTCTCAGTAAAACCAAAGTGAGTTCCTGCTTGCCCAGACCCATTCCACTTGGCCACAAAAAGGACTTTTATTTTCTCTCCTAGACTCATGGTTCTATAGACCGAAGCTCAGTTCTTCACCTAGTCCTCCAGGACCAAGAGTTTGGAACTACACTAACTCCTCCTTGCTGTTGTGAATCCCACAAGGACAAGTCCCATTGGCACCTGTCTGTAAATGGGCACAGAACTTGACCATTTTGAGTTCACTTATTACTTCTTGCGGTTTTCTTGTAGATTAGAAGGTATTATGCATATTCTGGTTTAATAAAATGGTCATCTTATCACTTCTTAACACCACTAGAGGCTTAGATCATAATTCTGTCTAACCCCTTCCTGCTCCTTTATATTCCTGTACATTGTAGTTATAAAGTGATTGAAGACTTGAAAAGACATTACTATTTCTGCTCTAGATGATGGATATTCATTTATATTTACCTGTATTTTTATTTTCCTTTACTTTTTTTACATTTATCTATGCCCACGTAGGGTGGGAACAAGGCACAGTGTATGTGGAGCTCAGAGAGCAGATAGCGCTAGAGTCAGTGCTCTCCATCTCCCACGTGGGCCCTGGGACTCCCACTCGGATTTGGCAACCCATTGAGCCATTTGGCCAGCCCCAGTCACTGAAGATTCAGGGAGAAAAATGGTGTTAACTATAGCTGTTCACAGCTCCAACTTTCTTTCTAGTGAGTCCTTCTCTCGTCAGTGCCAGGCCCTGGGAAGCCAACCAAAATTGGCTCTAGGCTTCTCTCTGAACAACAGCATCAGATAAAAAGGCCCCGTTCCCTAGAATGATCTAGAGGAAAACAAGCTGTGCTTGCTGTTGTATCTAAGTCTGTGCAGTTTTACGGTTTGACTTCATTAAGATTTTAGGCATAAAGCTATATGCCTCTATAGAGGAAAAATGGTGTTCCCACTGACCCTTGGCCTCTTCTCTCCGAATATGAAAAAGAACTTCACAAAAGTAATGACCACGTGAGTCCCAGCAGCTCCCAGCCATGGGAAAGAACAATGTTTCATCAACTAGGCCATTAGCAATCACTCATACTGACCCAGTATTTTCTCCCCACCAAAGTATCAATTTGTTCTAGTTTGTCCCCTCATTCTGTCTCCCTCCTCGTGTATCTCTGTCTCTCTCCCTCTCTCCATGTCTCTCTGTCTCTGTTTCTCCCCCACTGTGTCTGTCTGTCTCTGTCTTCCTCTCCCTCTCCCTCCCCCTCCGCACCCCCTGCTCCTCTGTATCCCTTCCCCTTCCTCTCTCTGCTGGCTCCTACAATCCCTCAAGACAAGATTTCCTTAAAGTGCCAGCTTAAAAAGCTGTGTCTTTGCTACCTAGCCCTATCACTGGCATACATCTTCCCCGTAGATCCCTTGACCCAAGTAGCACGTGGTTTAGTTTCATTTGGTTTGCCTAAGTAAACCAAAATTAAAAAGAATTAGTCATTACAAACACAGCACTAGACTGAAAGGTTAATAATTAACTAGGGCTCTGGAAAATACTTGAAACAACCTAACTCCCTAAAACCAGAAGGCAAACTCGTGAATCCGAAGTACACTCTGCCTCTGTCCACACCTCCATCCGTTAAGACTATTTTCTTAGAGACAAGAAGAGGTTCTTCTCCCGGCAGAATTCTTAGCTCATTGGGTCCACATTATCAAATAGTATTTCAACACCAGTCGAAGCCATAACACTCATAGTAATTTAAGATTTATACAAACCCCACTTAAGATTTTATACAAATCTCGCGTCGCATTTACTCACTAACCTGATGGGCTTGTGACTGGTTTCAGAAGTCAGACCCCCCCCCTCCCCCGAGAATCTGTAGTGACTAATGTCGTCAGCACCTCGATAATCAAACTTGAGCATTTTGTCTCCAGATTTTTGTAAGGTGTGCTAACCAAATAAATCGCGGCTCCTTCTCAACTCAGATATGGCCTTTAATCTGCTCAGCCATCAAGCCAAATCCAACGCATAGCGGAGTTTTCTTTAACATATTACAGTGGAGAATGGAATCCACCTCTAGGTGGCGCTGTGCCGGTGTCTTCTCCCTTAAGAGTTAATCCAGTGGAGCAGGTCTGGGGCCTGGCTAGGGGGCTACCCTAGGGTGCGAGTTCACCATGTGACTTTTCCCTCCCAGGATTCCAGGTCCCTTGCTAGGCCTGGCAGCCCTCAGCAGACGCAGCTGTGTCTGCCTGACTTTCTGAGTCTTCACTACTCCTTCAGTTGCTGGGCAGGGCCTGAGGAGCCTCGGAATTCCCAAGTACTCCAGGCTCCATTGCTCTCCAATTTCTCCAAAACTCCCCTGCCACCATGCAGCTGCCCGGGGACTGAGCTCCAAGGCTGCCATCCCAAACCACCTGGCATTTTCTTTCCTTCTGCTTTCTCCTCCTCCAAGCGTCAAGGTTTACAGTTTGATTGCCTTGGGTTTTCCTTTTGAACTCACAGAACCTGTCCTTGAGCTTCCATTTGAGTCCTTTCTGGAAATCTTTTACTAATGGAACTAAGAACCGCAGGGCCCTCAATTTTCCTGGGATCACACAGTGAGTGGCTCTACCAGGGTGCCTCAGAATTTCTAGTAACACTGTTTTCCTGTCTTTTCTTTAGTCAGAGGAGAAAACAAACCCAGACACATACCCTAGACGGCTCCGTGCCCACAAAAAGGTAATTTATTAGTTTTTGTTTGTTAGACCCAGCCTCGATATGTAGCACAGGTTGGCTTCAAACTCTCGATCCAGCCTGGAGCTTAAAGATTTACACCACAGCAGGCCTTACACTGAGAATTTAATTATTATTATTTTTGTTGTTGTTGTTAAATAGCTTGAAAGGAAGCTATCATTACAAGGGGAGCGGGGGAATGTTCTAAAATTTAAAATTAATGATAATTAATTTGGATCCTGGCAAATTTTTGAAACAACCTAACTCACTGACAAGGTATAAAAATCAAGAAACTGAACTTTTAAAATCCACACGCCCTGCTTCTCTCCAAACAGGGTATACAGCGGTAAATGCAGCGGGCATCCGGCTTGAAGCCTGTATCACGCATGCGCACTTATTTGACAGGCCAGCTCTGTAACTGCTCAAGGAAAGAAAGTTTTTTTTTTTTTTTTTTTTTTTTTTTTTTTCTGACTCTCACCAGTGTGTTGTGCAGTGTTGTACTTGATTCCAGCCCAGGCCCGGCAGGCAAACAGCAGACACCTGTGTAATTGAGACCAAGCAGTGAGTGTGAACTTAACAGCACTCCCTCCTCAGGTCCCCTTACTCGCTTTCTCCTCTGTATGATGAGACCTGCATGTTTTCTCTGAGGACAGCTGAACTTACTTTGGGGGTAGGGGTAGGACGGCACATGGCGGCGGGGGTGGGGGTGGGGGTGGGAGGGGGTATGGGATGGGGGATGTCAACATCAAAAGTAAATATTCCTTCTGTGGGAAGCCACATGTGCCGTTGCTGAGTGGCACTGACTACTGCTGGCCACCACGCATAAGATTGGACAAACAACCAATGTGTACATATGCAGTAAAGTTTTTTGCAAAAACACTGCCTGGCCCAGATATGATAATGAGGTTCTGTAAGGTACTAAGAGAGTAACCAATCGGATGTGAGACATGCAAATGAGATATGATAATGAGGCTCTGTGAGGTACTGAGAGAGAGTAGCCAATCAGATGAGGAACATGCAAATGAGGCTTAGTGCATAACCAATCCGGGTATGAGACACGCCTCTCCTAGGCCTATAAAAGCAGCACCAGTTCTGGGCTCGAAGTCTTTTCGCCTCTGCAATCAAGCTCTCCCAATAAACGTGTGCAGAAGGATCCTGTTGCAGCGTTGTTCTTGCTGGTCGAGTCCGGTGCGCGCAAGATCCTTCTAGTTTACTCACTAAAGTGTGTAAGTTTTCTAAGAAGTTAGTCATTCCACTCCTGAGACCAACGGAGACCCACAGCGCTTAGATCTCACAATCAGACCTGAGTAGCCGTCTTGTTGAGGAAGCCATAGGACCTATCGATAGGTCACTTTGCATATCCGTTAAATTGGTATTCCTACCCTTTAGGTTTTCGGTGGAGATTAAATTAGATGGTGTGTAGCATAGCACTTCCTATACAAACACAGTACTGGGGGGGGGGGGGAATGATTTCTTACATATCCCCAAAATGGCTACGAGTGTTTCTGCCTCTGAAGCAGAGACATGGTCAATTGTTTCTAGAATCATCAGCATTTGTTCAAAGTTATTGAATAAAAGAGGCAGGAGGTAGACTTAGGCCTGACTTGTAACTGTTTCTGCTCAGCAGTGGCACATAGTAGGGACTTTTTACAGTAGAATAACGAATGAAGAAAATTGCTTTCTAGACCTCTCCAAGAACATGGAAAAAGAGAAGATTCCTTGTCTTTATTTAATGCTGGAGTCTTTTCCCCACATGAAGCAGCAAATCTGTGCCAGAGGCGGTGGGAAGATGCCTGTAAGCACTGTGAGCGAGATGGGGCCCTTACCTTAAGCTGACATAGATGTCCAGGGCCATTAAGCTGCAGAATACCATAATGAATTGGATACAAAATCAGGGAGGGCCAAGTCACCCCCATCACCAGGGAGACACATTAAAAATCTGTGAATCAAAGACTTGGCTGAGGACCTGTGTCTGGAACCCTTACACAAAAGAGCTGTGAACTCACTTTTCAAGTGGCCCTTGGGAGTCATGAATAACTGGAAGACTTATTGAAAGGCAGAAACTTCTGGAAGCTAGAGATGACTCACAGATAGTCAGTAAAAACATGAACCAATAACAGAGTCCAGTGGTCCTCCAACATTATCTGGGGGGAGGGGGAAGGATATGATGCAGGAGAGAACATGGCAAGGAGGCATTTGGCAGCTTCGGGAGAAGACAGGAAAGTCTAAGGGGTGATCATGGGCAGGGCCCATTATATATGTTTATACAACGTGTAAGTACATTTTCTCATACTTACCAAATTGCAAAATAATAATTGACTTTAAAAATAATAATTAAACACCTATTATATCCAACTCATTTGAGCCTTCATGATGTTTTCTCAATAGGGAAAACAAGAGTCAGAAAGACAGTTTAGCAATTAACCAGAAATTCCTTTTTTTTTTTTTTTTTTTTGATGCCTTAGCGTGCTCTCTGGTAGTCACCTTGAATCTGAGATGTAAATATGGTGACTCATCACTCCTGGTCACACACCGAGTAAACGTCCTCTGAAATATTCGGGGCTGGTACAGTGTGCCCCAGTGACGGACAGACGCTTCTCGCTTTTACATCAGGACAACTGGGGGATACCATGCCGCCTCCTTCTGTGTAATGTAGCATGGCGGATGCTCACCGAGGCATGCAACCAGAATGTGTCAGTTTGGAGACGAAAATAATTTTCCTTCTCTAGCAAGATATTTTACTCAAAACCATACCTATTTCCAATGTACAGCAAGCCTATACACCCAAGGGAAGTGGCTTCATGTTGTAATAAATACCTTATTACCCAGGATCTGGTTTGATCTACCGTCTTTTTCAAGGATAATGATTTTTTTTTCAGCTGTTGAAAAATCTAGGGAATTTGTGATCATGCATTCCCTTATGTGGAGAGCTCCGTCCACATTACTTTTATCACATAGATATTATGCTGTTAAAAAAACAAAAACAAAAACAAAAACCAGATTCTGTTAGTTTGATAAATAAAATCTTGTTGTTTTTAAAGGAGAGAGCGGCTTTCCATTTGCTGCCGTGCCTTGTTGCCTCGTTACTTGAGTGGGCGCCTGGAAAGGGCCAGGTGGTGTTTATGCAGATGACTGGGCACGTTACAATGTGTTCTTCCTTTTGGATAAAACATTAGTGTATCAGATGTGACAAATCAGATGTTCATCTTCCGCACCCCTGAATTATTTTACATTGAGAATTAGATGGTGTGCTGGCTTAGCTTTTGCCTCCGATTCTTGTTTTCCTGGAAACTGAGTTTATAAATAAAGTTCTTTCTACACTCTGCATAATTACAGTCTCACAGAATATCTAACTGGCTAGGCAACATGATGATTATAGCTATACCTGTCTTGCGTTGTACAAGAGAGAGAGAGAGAGAAAACACAAGTGTTCTGGGGTAACCAGGAACACGCCATTCATGCGCTGTAACAGCTATTTAACATACTATCCATTCCTGTGCTGAGTGCTGAGGGAAAGCACAGGCTCCCTGTAAACATCTTCAGAAGAAGCACCTGAGGACCCAGTAGCCAAACAGGAAGTCAGTGTTTGCTAAGCTCTGAAATGCAAGGCTCAAAGAAAATTATTATTCCTTCTAACCCAAAGGCAGGTCTCACATATGCAAAGATGTTATAAATCAAACTCGAGATGATTCCTCCAAATAATTTTAAGTACCCAGATATCCTTGCCACCTATGGGACCTGCTGGAATCTTTTTCCCAGTTAACATGACCACACACTCTGCCTACCCAGACTCCTGCTACCGCCTCTCCACAGCACCAGGATTCCAGTGAAAGACGGGGGCTCCCAGATTTCCAGCAAGAACTGAAAACCGTGTTCTGCTCATGACGTCTTTATGTTGTCTGTTCTGAATTGGGCTGGCCACCAGCGAGACACTAATAAAAAGAAAGCACCCGAGTAGCTCCGGGGCTTCAAAAGTTCTATCAGTGTTTTAAGTCAACAGATCCCATTGCACAAATATTTACCAGATTTCCTTCACTAGGAGATCAACATATGACCTTTCCCCACAGTCAGACAATGGAGGAGATGTGAGATCATGGAAAGACTTGTAAGCATTCTGGGGTTGGAGGGCAGACAAAGTGGGAGAAGAGGCAGAAGCAGGTGGATCTACAAAGTGAATTCTAGAAACAACCTAGTCTACAAAGTGAGTTCCAGGACAGCTAGAAAAAAAGAATCCATAAGTGAAGTTGTGTGAAAAGGACTCACCTGCTAAGTGCCAGGCACCTAAAAAGGCTGAATCAGGCTCCTCATCTCCCCCCAACCCCCCATTCCCACCATCTTCCCATTCCCATCATCTTCCCCATTCCCACCATCTCCCGGTTCCCACCATCTCCCCGTTCCCACCATCTCCCCGTTCCCACCATCTCCCCATTCCCACTATATCCCCAAATAGTAGCATCAACAAAGCACCATACACCCAACACAGTAGCCTGTGGGGAACATTTCCTATTTGAACTGTGGCAGCAGGCAAGGTCTGAGTTCTGTTCAGACTTCACATAGTTGCTGCAAGCTAGGTGCCACGCATGCTGCCTGCCTTTCTGGAACAGGAAAGAGAAAGAAGCCAGGATGGACAGTAGCATGCAACAAAGTTTCCATGAGGGTAACATGTCACAGTCCCTCTAAGATGCTAGGCTGTTTGTGTAACATCTAAGGATTCTCTAGGTTTGGAATAAGAAGAGTGGAGCATGGCCTTTCACCCGCTGGTATCAGAGCTGCCCTAAGAGAATATCAATTTCCACATTCTTTAAGCATCCATAGGAAAGTAGGCTATCCATGACCTTATAACCGGTTTGCTAGCAAAGCAATGGGGGTGACAGATTGTGGACAGCCAAAGCAACAATGAGTGAATGTGTGCTGCTGACACGGAGGACCCCAGTGCCTTAGACCCTTGGGAGTAGCAAGGCAGTTGCCAAAGATTTCTTCAGGTCCAAGTACCAATGCTGATGCACGATAGACCAGTGTGTGCAAAATCCTGCAACTCCAGTTTCCTCTTCCCACATGGCTGCAGCCTGACACTGTTCTCCTGCAAAGACCACCCACCACGACCAGCTAGCTCCTCCTGCCTGTCTGGGTTGATGCTGTATAGGTGCTTCCATTAAAGAGATCATGGCACCCCTGACCCTCGCTTTTCTGTACACATGTCTACAAGTCTGTCTTTTCTCTATTCCCTCATCGCACCAGTCACGTTTCTAGGACCAAGCTGTGCAGGTCACAGAGCTGGATGTTGGGGTAAAACCCTCTGGGAAGCAACATGATCAAGAATGGAAAGGGAACTTAGAGAAACAGTAGCACAGCATTGGCGTCATGTGGCACCGACTTTTTGCAAAAGTTTTAAAACATCAAACTGCCAATTATATCCGTTTGTTACATCAGAATGTCTCGGTCTATGAATGTAATTAATCATTTAATGAAATATGCACCCGCCAGGTTTGGCAATGTGGTAAGGTGAGTTATTATGGGCCCTCTCCCTCACCCAAGATGCACAATTACCACAACTTAACACCAAATAAATGAACAAGAATCCAATGACCGAAAAGTTCAAGAAAGGAAGACACTGAAAGTTCAGCTTTAAGTCTAGGTATGGTGCCTTGTGCTTCGTCTGAACACACGTGGAGTCCACCAGAGTCAGCACAGCAAAGTATGGGGGATTTCTCTACAGTAGATGCCAGAATTGCAAAGTGAGTTCTGAAAACCAAGATAACACTGTAAAATCTTTAAAAAAAAAAAAAAAAAAAAAAGTACCAACCTTGGAACCAAGACCAGAGAAACCAAGTCAGAAGGGGGGCAGGGGGAGAGAGAAAGAGAGAGGAAGAAGACTGTAAGGATCAACAGTGAAAGAGGAAGTCACTGTAAAAATTCTAGCCAATAAAAGACCATGAGGAAACACTTCAAAAAAAGTTCACTGAGTATCAATTTGATAAACGAAATGAAGGAATTCTTTAAAAGATACTAAGTACCACTAAGTAGCAAAATTCCATCAAGAAAGGTAATCCCTGACTGAAAGCTTTCCAGGAAAACAAACTCCAAAATCAGGTGGCAGGCTTGAAAGACTTGGAGAATGCCATACGTGGAGACAAAGTTATTTGTATTGTGCTTACCCTCCTGTGCCCCTGCGGTTCCTCCCAGTCCTTCCTATCACATCTCTGGAAATTTCATGTCCTCTCTTCATGGCTCACTCAATCCACTCGATCCACCCTGTGCTGTCTATGTGTTCATGTTATCCAATAAGCCTAGGCAACTGCCAGAGTCAACTGTCCTGAAGAAAACCGACTATCCCTGTGGGGCAGCATTCAGTTGCCAAAGCTCCTGAATTCTGACTGGCTTGATCTTGTTCGGGTCTTGCACAGGCTGCTATTGAGTTCTCAGAAGCTAGTAGAATGATAAAAACGTATTCCTAATCAACTTATGAAGCCAATCAGACAGTGATCCAAGAAAATTACTGACCAGAATTCCTTATGACTACAGATCTAAAACTGCTCCACAAAGCTTTCACAAATCAAACTTTGTTGTATATGCACTCATTCAGCCCAACTCACTAGGGCTTATCTTAGAAAAGAAAGGTATCATCCCATGCGAGAAGCAACCAGCACAACCAACAGGAAAACCGAGCAAACAGGAAAAGCCACACAACTGTACCACAGGATGCAGGGAAAGAAAATCAGCACCCACTTAGGATTCTTTTTAACGAAAGGAAGAAACTCCTCAGAAAAATAAAAATAAAAGCTATTTTCCCTAGTGTGAGGAAAGATACATAAGAGGCCCTCAGGCAACATGGCACATGTCTGTGGTCCCCCCATGCAGGAGTCTATAGCAAGAGAGATTGAAAACTTGAGAGCAGCCTAAGTTTCATGATGAGTTATTGTCTCAAAAAAACTAAATATATACTAAAGAACCTAATTTAGGAATTCATGTTACCAAAATTAAGCTGTGGTTTTATGCTATAGCAATCAAGATACTGGTAAGACATGAAAGGCTAGACATATAGAATATTCAGAAGTAAAGCAACATAAATCTAGTTGATAAATTTTTGACAAATGTACAAAGGCAACGTAGCATAGAAAGAACAGCCTTTGTCAGCAGATGGACATATAATGGCGGGGTCTCCATATTCCAACTTCATTCCTCACCTGCAATTCTGCAAATGTTGGCTCCCAAATTAGCCAGTGACTTACACATAAAATTCAGAAGAAACCTGGGAAAACTCTCTATGCCTTTGGATTATAAAGTTCTTAGGAAGAACAATTCATTTTAAAAGCTCATAATCTGGGCTTTATAATACCTGTCATAGAACACAGTATTTTAGTTTTGATAAAGAGAGGAAGGAGACACATCATAAACTAGGGAACAGCCCTAAAATCTAAGTCACATAGATGGGAAAGTAATGGTCCACAGAATACATGGGAAAAAAAATCAGCAAAAAGGGAGGGAGGGAGAGAGAGAGAGAGAGAGAGAGAGAGAGAGAGAGGGAGAGAGAGAAAACAATTACCTGATTTCTTTTTCTGTGTTACTTGGAAACCTAATTTTTTTAGTGTAAACAGTACAGAATTGAGACTGTAATTCCATTGGAAAAGTCATTGTCTGGTATCACAAAGCCATTGCTTTGATCTCCAATACTTCGCAACTGGGCATGATACCACACACCTATATAATCTCAGTACTTGGAAGGTAGTGAGACAGGAAGATCAGAAGTTCAGCGTTATCCTTAGTTACATAGAAAATTCAAGGCCAGTGTGGGACACACACACAGAGAGAGAGAGAGAGAGAGAGAGAGAGAGAGAGAGAGAACGCACTTCAGCAAAGAAAAATATATGAATACCAAATGTACATACAAAGACTAGCACTGAACGTTTTGGAAATAAATTTGAGCCACAGTGACGTGGCAGCACGCCTCAGTTATCACAGGTCCTACAGAGACCTAAGCACAAGCCAGGGACAATGGACCTGAGGCCAGCCTGGGAAACTCAGCAAACCGGTCTCCAGATAAGATGAAACAAAACAAAGCTGGGCTAAGAGAAACTAGCTAGACTGCTCAATGGGTAGAAACAACTGTAAGAGGCAAGGCTTGACAACCTGAGTTTGAAATCCAGACTTCATAAGGTGACAGGGCAGAGTTGTTTCCCAAGACAAAACAAAAAACAAGCAAAAACATAAGGGCTAAAGAGATGGCTGGGCAGGCAAGAGCCCTTGCTACTCTAACACAGGACTCAGAGTGGGTTTCCAGCATCACGTGGCGGCTCACAAGCATCCATAACTCCAGTTCTGGGGGATCTGGCGCCATCTTCTGACCTCTGAGGGCACCAGGCATACAAAGTACACAGACACACATGCAAACAAAGCACTCGTGCACGTAAAATAATATATCTAAAATATTGTAAGTAAATAAAATATAGAAGAGGAGATTGAGAACATGGATCCGTAGTAGTTATTGCACCATACATGTGAAGCACCGAGTTCAGACCCCAGTGTAAACAAAGAAACAGAAAACCCACAGAGTCGCAATGTGGAGCGGCAATCACAGAGCAGCTGGAATCCGTGCGCTGCTGATGGAAATGCAGCAAGTGGGGCTGGTTCATACTCAGCACCCACATGAAAAGCCGTCCACAGCGGGTCGGTGCCTGTAACCTCAGCACTGGGGAGGGAGACAGGCAGGTCCTGCATGCCCTCTGACCAGCCTGCTGCTCAAGTCGCTGAGCTCCAGGTTCACTGAGGGACCCTGTCTCAAAAAATAAGGATAATGCTAGCAGGTGTCAGACACAGACTTCTGGTATGTGCGCAAACACCACATATATACTAAAGTAAAGGGAGGGGAGGAGGGAGGGAGGGATGAAGGAAGGGTAGAGGAGAGAGGAAAGCAAACCAATATGGTATGGCTACTCTGGAAATTTTGGCTTTCTTTTCTTTTGTTTTCTTTTCTGTTTTGAGGCAGGGTCTTTCTATGCAGCCCTTTCTGTCCTGCAACTAGAAATGTAGACCAGCCTGGCCTACAGAGTAAACAAAGATCTACCTGCTTCTGCCTCCTGGGTGTTGGGATCAAAGGCTTGTATCACCATATGGTTTCTTATAAAATGAAACCTATTTTGACCATTGTGTACATGTGTCTAGGTATTCATCCCAGAGAAAAGAAAAACTGCATTCATTGAGAAAGCTACACAGAAATGGATATAAAGTCTTCTTTTTAACCATGGAACTCAGCGGAAGAAAGCTGACTTACCCACGGTTACACCTGCTACCTGGAGAAAGCCTACACACCCGGTGACTGACGCAGGGAATCCAAAATCTTTGGGCTCTCTTCTTCAAAAGATACAATTTGATCTGGGCACTGTAGCACACACTATCGGACCAGCTAAATCATCTGTCATGACTGAAGCAATTTCCGGAACCAGAGCCACCCTTGCCTCACCCTGGATTCCTAACCCGGCTGTAGACAGCAGTAGCCTGCCACTGAGACAATTGTCTTCCTTATTCTGAGGAGCATGTGTGCACACTCACAAGAGCTGATTCAAGCTCATGAGCCTGGGGCCCAGTGGGTCCTCTGAAGGGTGGTGATCGCTAAAAGGCTGTACAGGAAAATTGTCAAAAAATAAAAATTCTGCCCACAAGGCCTGAACTTCCAGGAGTGAGGCAGAGTAAGGGCTAGATTAACAAAACTTCTGTACTTTGAGAACAGATTAAACATCGAAATGCACAGAAGAGACCCTCCAAAAGATTCTCTTTAAAACTTTGTGTTTAATAGAGTTCTTAATGCTTTCCCTCTGTGAGTAAGAAGTGAAGCCAAGACAAAGCAAGTTAGAAAACCAGAGAAAAAAACATTAAAGAGCATAAAAAAGGGACCCGAAGAGCTGGTCAGTCGACAAAAGACTGAAACATGTTGGTGGGATGTTTATTTTCTGGAGTGTGACTTAAACTACGGAGGTCTGAAGGGAAGAGTAAAAAGTCTTGGGTAAAGGCTAAGACCACAGGAAAGACTCGGGCTAGCAAAGAAGATGGCTCTGCAGAGGTAGCCAGAGGCTGTTCCAACGGCTGCCATCTGCTTCCTGGGCCTGGGCTGTTTCAGTGGTGGTTCCTAAGCTTAATGTTCAAAACAAGGCAATGTCACCAGATGAGGTCTGGATCAAACAAAACCAAGACAGAACAAAACAAAACATTTGGGTCTACTAAAACCAGTTAAATGACCGAGGTACAGAGCATGCCCTGCCTAGATCTATGCGTACCACTGGAAAACAAAACAAAACAAAAGCTCACCCTTGCTTTTGGTGTGTTTCTTCTTCTATATCAAAAGAAGCAGAAGAGGAGGAGGAGGAGGAGGAGGAAGAGGAAGAGGAAGAAGAAGAAGAAGAAGAAGAAGAAGAAGAAGAAGAAGAAGAAGAAGAAGAAGAAGAAGAAGAAGAAATAAATATAAATTTTTAAAAAACATGATTTTTAAATGATAGGTTGATGCTTATCATTTTAGTTAACTAGTGACAAATTCTGGGTGCATAAGGAAAATACAAGAAAGAAAAGATGGAACAGGGTGGTTCCAGGCAGAAAATGGTCAGCATGGCATAAAGAACAGTGGGTAAATATTGCCTAAAAGAAGTTACACTTTACATTAAATTTAAAAGTAGTGAGTATGGTGGTTCTGAGGGAAAGTCTATGAAGATGTTACAGACATGTTGCCCCTCTGTAGAGTTCTAAGGCAGGCATGAGAAGACTGCTTCAGATGAAATTTTACTGAAACTTTTGCTGTGTTGCAGCTCCTCAAAAATTGCAGCTAGAGAGCTGGGCACGGGGCTGTAGAGATGGCTCAGCAAGAGCGCCAACTGCTCTTGCAGAGGACCTGAGTTCCAGAGGATCAGACACCCACCTGGTGCACAGACACAGGGGCAGACAAAACACCCGTGCTAGGGCTGGAGAGATGGCTCAGGGGTTAAGAGCACAGACTGCTCTTCCGAAGGTCCTGAGTTCAAATCCCAGCAACCACATGGTGGCTCACAACCATCTATAATGAGATCTGATGCCCTCTTCTGGGGTGTCTGAAGACAGCTACAGTGTACTTACATACAATAAATAATTTTTTTAAAAAGTGCACAAAAGCTGGAGTGGTGGCATGGGCTTTTAATCTCGCACTGCTGAGGCAGAGATGGGATGAGCCCTAGGGTCTGCTGGCCAGCCAGCTGTACCTAATTCCTGAGCTTTGGGCCAAAGAGAAATCCTGTCTCAGAAAACAAGACGAGGGCACTCTGGAGGCTGAGACAGGCAGACCTGTCTGAGTTCAAGACTCCATGGTCTACACAGTGAGCTACAAGGCCAACTAGAGCTACATGGTAAGACCCTGTCTCACACCACACACACACACACACACACACACACACACAAGAAGGTGATGGGGTTGGTGAGATGGCTCAGTGGCTAAGAGCGCTTTCTGCTCGTGCACCCAATGATGTGGGTTCGAGTCCCAGCAGCCACAGTGAGAAGCTTACAATCATTACTAACTCTGGTTCCAAGGTATCTAACATTTTGGCTTCTATGGACATTGCATTGTGCATGGAGCATGTACACACAGGCAGGTACACACACACACAAGCACACACATGCACATAAAGAAAAATAAATGTTTTTTTAAAAATCTGTGGCTCCTGAGAAACAACCCTTTGAGGTTGGCTTCTTCCCCTCACAGGTCACCTACACAAACACCACACACATCTACACACAAGTGCGCACACACACAGTTAAAATGGGAGCACAGATGTTTTGTGGAGTAAATAAACAAGCGAATGAACAGAGTGGTATGACTGCAACTTGCGGTGGCATGAAGGAAATGAGCTATGAACTATGAAAAGCTCTTAGGTCTTCTGGGTTTGGTTTTCTCTGTGAAGCCCTGGCTGTCCTGGAACTTGCTCCACAGACCAGGCAGGCCTCAAAGTCAGAGATTCACCTGCCTCTGCTTCCCAAGTACCAGGATGAAGGCATGCGCCACCACTTCCCAGCCTGTAAAGTCTGTGGATTTAACCTTACTAGAAAGCCAGCATGCTAGCCTGCAACACTGTTAGGTCTCTTACCAGAGACATAAGTCCTGCTCACTACGAGCAGAGCATCTTTGTGATTCCATGACTTGTACTCTCTAAGCAAAAGGGCCCAGGAGGGTCTCACACCTGCAGAAGGGACCAGGAGTCTCACACCCGCAGAAGGGCTCAGGAGTCTCACACCTGCAGAAGGGCCCAGGAGTCTCACACCCACAGAAGGGTTACACCACAGCAGAGGAACACTAAGCTTTACACAGCCCAAATCCTTTATAATGGGCACCAGCAGACTGCCCTGGACGTTGCTCCACAGGAAGACACAGTTTGATTCTACTGCACAGTAAACTACCCCACCCTGAGAAGATATTTCAAAATGCAGGAACCCTCTGAAGCATGGTATCCCAAAATAGTAGAGGGGAGAATGAGTATACTGGAAAACAAGAATTAGGACAGGGGTGAGGGCATAAGGGAGAGAAATGGAGGTGAGGAACAATATAGCTTTAAAAAGGGGGGGCAGCAAAACCACACTATGAAATGGGAAAGAAGGAGGAGGAGGAGGAGGAGGAGGAGGAGGAGGAGGAGGAGGAGGAGGAGGAGGAGGAGGAGAAAAGAGGCAGGTGGGTAAGGTAGAACAAACCAGTCAGTATCCCTTAGGTATAGCTGCATAATTATATTGCCCCCAAGTGTAATGCTTTGAAACAATGTATTGTGTTGCGATGTTTCCAGGCAGAGAATCTAGGAGCAGCTCATGTGACCTGTTCTGGCTCAGGGTCTTCCAAGAGGATGTAGTCAGCCCGTGGCTTTCCTAGAACTGGAGGCTTTCAAACTGGTCCTACTATCTCACACCAGAATGGGACTGGCTTTGGGTTCCCTACCAAAAGACCTCTCCCTAAGGCCATGTGGTCCCCATGACGTGCAAGCTGGCTTCAACCAGAGCAGAGCATGTGATCCTATTACCAGGACCAAGCTTTTACTACACAGAAAAGTGAGGTTGTTTCTGTCTGACTCTGATTAGATCGGTAGTTCTCAACAGGTGATGTCCTGCATATCAGATATTTACATTATGATTCATAACAGTCACAAAATTAGTTATGAAGTAGCAATAAAATAATTTTATGGTTGGGAGTCATCCCAACATGAGAAACTACGGCATTAAAGGTTGAGGACCACTGGATTAGATAGTAATGCCCATGGCTCTCCTTCCCCGGGTGGGTGCGGTGGGGGAACATCCATCAAGATGCTGAGGAAGAAACTATGTTGCTCTCTAACCAGCTTCCCAGGTGTATAAACAGCCCCCTTCAAAGTTTCTGGTGGAGTGGGAGAGCCAACGAGTGTATGGCGGAAGGTTTAGCTGTATGGCTAAGCCCACCGTGACAGTGAAGGTAACAGGGACCTAAGCTGCTCAGACTGTGTATTAAATGAATACGCTAAAGGCGAAGGCACCAAGTGGGCCGATTTCCCAGCAGGTGTGTCTCGAGTAAAACAATAAAGGCAGAATACAGATAGTCACACTGAGAACGGGAGGAAAAAGTTTTGAGGGAGACTTTTGAGATGCAGTGTTTGGGATTTAGTGACTCAGTTCGAGTAGGAGATAAATGTGGTAAATACCAGACAGGCATCTATTTGGGGAAATTGTGTAGATCACGGAGGTGACTGGGGAGTCAGGTTGCTCGGGATCTTCTCCATTTAATGAACCAGAGTCTTGGGAAGCATCCAGCCCCAGGCAATCTGTCCATCTGAGCACTGTATGATAAGGAGAAGGGTCTTTTTTTGGGGGGGAGGGGGATACAGGAGATGAAACGAGTCTGCTGTGTGAATGAATTCCAACCTGAAAAGGCTGGATTTAAGGTAACTCTGGGAGATGCAAGAGAGATTAGTTGGCAGGGCATTTTTGAGCCCTATAGAGAGGCAAGAGCTGGATACTGGAGAGCTAAGGTGACCCATATGACAGTGGGAGAGGTGAGAGTGGTGAGTGCCTCCAAGGGAACCTATTCAGACTCCAAAGATAGAGCTGAGAATCAAACTGGGGGAAAAAAGCCAAAAAGTAAGGGGTGTTCAAACAAAGGAGAATGGAACTTATCAAGAGAGGGGCGTTCACACAGAGGAGAAGGGAATCCGTCAAGAGAAGCAGCGTGAGTATTCCAAAAAGTGGGGAAAGTAAATAATGGTTGTCCCAGAAGCCAAAGAAAGGATATTTTTCAGAAGACTAGAGGAAGGGTGAAAATGTCAAATGCCGCCGAGAGGAGTCCCCAGGATCCGGAAATTGGGTCTATTTCCCGTGCTGATGGCAAACGGGTAGTTTTAGAAGTAAGTGCTCTGGCTGTAAAGAAAGCTGGTGGCCGAATCCCAGTTAGCAGAGAAGTTCATGGCCAGCAGACACCTGCCAGTCTGACCCTCACAGAGCCGAGGCAGAAGGACAATGAATCGTCATGTTTGATCTAGTCTTGATTCGCAGGCGTCGGGAACTGTTCAACCTCCCCTGACAGCTTTTGTTTTTAATAACTAGCATTATTTTCAAGAAAAGGAAGTATGTGTCAAGTATCTTACATATTTGCTACCATCTAATCTACATTGTAACCTAATGAGGAAGCTGTACAAAGATGCCATTTATCCCTCTTCAATGTCTTTCATTTTAAAAAGAATTGTAAGACAAAATCAGTTTCTCTCAGCACATTCTATTCCTGTATCCTCAGGCTTTTCAGGTTGTTACATGTCTTTGTATCCCAAGTCTCTACTGCCTGCTTTGCTCCCCAGAGGTCAAATGAGAGAGCCTTAAACTGTGTCTTCTTTTCTGGGGATACAATACCCCAGGAACTTCATACAAGCTCCCCAGCTAAGGAAATTTCTAGAAGAGTATTTAATTGAAACATAGAATATCTGCAGCTCTGGAATGTCGTCCTTGCAGCCTCTGCGATGCAATGGTCCGACAGTTGCCTTGTGTCATGACGTCTGTCTGCCACCAAATGACAGGTTCTGAATGTGGAAAGCAAGCATCATGTCCTTCTCTCCAGCTATAGCACGTAACAGATGTGGACACCATAGGCGTCTGTTATTATTTGATGACCGATTCCTAGCATTCAGAAACTAGACGATGAGCAGAGGCTACACGTACCCTCTCTGTAATGGTCCCCATTGTGTTCCTGGCTGGAACACCATTATTAGCCGTGTTACTCCAAGTTCCTCTCTTCACATCATCTCATGACCCACAGGATCAGTTTATATACTGGAGGAGAGGACAGTCATAAAAACAAAAGAATGTGATGGTGTTTCTGAAACACCTGAGCTGACGTCACAAGAGCCTTATTACAAAAATGAGTCTGAACTATTGTCTCAGTTGCACAAACTTCTGTAATCCTTGTCCCTGTGATATTGATAGGAGCAGGCTTGCCATATCCCAACTCACTCAAAGCTGAAACTCTCAGACACAGTACACAGTACACAAATAAGCCTCTAATGAAACAAACAGCCTCTCTCTCTCTCTCTCTCTCTCTCTCTCTCTCTCTCTCTCTCTCTCTCTCTCTCCCTCTCTCTCTCTGCATTACTCATATGGAAAACAAAATTCAGAGCTATCAGTTCTCCTGCAAGACATGCAGGTCTAGGCTTGTATAACTATGATTTCTGCTAACTGGCCGCCGCCTGGTATTTTCACACCTTTCTTTGTACTAAATGGTTAGAACCGATCGCTCTACCAGAAGCTGTCTGTGAGGCATCTTCATTTAAAACTCACAATAAGACATGTAGCCACACAATTGAAATTTAAAATATTATTCTCTGTCCATGCATTTTGGCAAATGACGGAGTACAAACGCCATCCATCATCTGCCCTCGGTACAATTCCGCACACACACAAACACCTGTTAGGATCACTGAAAACAAATGAATCCATTTGTCATATGTAACCAGTACATTTCTGGTTGGGCAACTCTTTGGTTAATTAGCTGTATTGTTGGTAAGTAGTTTAGATTGCTCATCTAACTTGGCAAAAGCTGTTTGCTGAGGAAAACTTTGGGGCGGGGGAAGAAAAACACGCAGCCTCACTAATAAATAGTTCTCAGAAAATACCAGCTCCCAATTTGCTGCTTGTACACAATGGGCCAGTTGGAACTTGTACAGTGATCCAATTTGCCACAGCTCTTGTTTGTAGTCTTTGTGGCACTGCTGTGTGAACACAGTGGGGGCCTCTCCGGCGGATCCCCTGAGTCAATCAGTAGGCTTTTGTTTCCTGCTGGTCAAAAATATCAGGTGGCTTCAAGAGTCTAATTATCAATGAAAAATTAAATTCAATACAGAAATGTAGCCACGAGCACCCTCCCTCACCCTACCTGTGCCCTCACCACCCCACACATGTGCTGGGGTATCAAGTTATTCCTCCTGATTTCAAAGACACGGCAAGAAGAAAAGGCATAGACCCGAGGAAGCAAATAGAAGAGTCAATTCTCCCTTACGCGCTACTCTCTTTCTTGGCGGAGGAACACTGTGAATACCGTGAGTGTGTTCTGGCAATTACAGACGTTAGGAGTTTCCTCTAAGAATTGCTAGGCCAACCTTGCTTCAGACAAGAACCCTGGACATAGTGTCCGCATTCATTCAATAGACAAAGAAATAAAAGAACCTACCTGGGACTGCAAATAATTTCAGTCTGCTTAACAACATAAATGTTCTCGTTTGTCATTCGGGGAAGCCATTCTGGGCGATCATGGGCCTCTCTTCTGTCTCTGCTGAACTGCACCCCGGGCGGATAGAGACCATGTGAGGCTGGAAACCCTGATAACTGGCACTTAATTCAGGCTTTAGAGTAAATGCAGGTTCCCTGCTTCACATTCTAAGTCACAAAATAGAATCTGGTGCGGTGTCAGCATTGCATCTTGAGCTCCGCACACAGTTCCTACACGTGTTCTCTGCCAACCCTTGTCATCTAAAGAATGATGCATTTCATTAATAAACAGTCAACTAAGTTTATGGCGGGAACAAAGTCCCACTGTTTCAAAATGACTTTCAATAACCTTTCTCTCAGAAAGAAAGAAAGAAAGAAAGAAAGAGAGAGAGAGAGAGAGAGAGAGAGAGAGAGAGAGAGAGAAAGGCAAACAAAAATATTAAAGGGAAAAAATTGAGAAAACTTCCCCAGGTGCTCAAATCTTCCAGATATGGTTCCATCAAACTTTAGGGTAGTTTTTTTTTTCAGTGTATTTATTTGTAAGGAAAGCTCCCATGCCAGAGCATGCATGTGGAGATGAAGGGTGGTTCTCTCCTTCCACTGTGTAAGTCCCAGGACCGTCCTCAGCCTTGTAGCCAGCCTGTACACTAGTTTTACCTTCCATCATAAGTACTAGAGTTGATTAACAAAGAATAACATATTCTTCCAAATGAGAGAAATCATTTGATATTAGCCTTGAGTTCGATTTCTATGCAACTCAATTTTCTCTAAGGGTTTAGAGCTATAAAAAGTCTCAAGTGGGTTCAGTAGAAATGACTCAACACTGAAGAACACTTGTTCTTCCAGAGGACCTGAGTTCAGTTCCCAGCATGAAAATGGTGACTCACAACTATCTGAAACTCCATTTCCAAGAGACCTGACACCTTCTGGTTTCTGCCAGCACCAGGCATTCACTGGGTGCACATATACACATGCAGTCAAAACACTTATGCCATAAAATAAAATAAATTAAAACTGGGGCTGAGTATAATGGTTCGTGCCTTTAATCCCCGCACTTGGGAGGCAGAGGCTGATGGATCCATGAGATTGAGGCCAGCCTGGTCTACAGAGTGAGTTCCAGGACAGCCAGGCTATGCAGAGAGAACCTGTCTCAAAAAACACCAACAAATAAATAAGTAAATAAATAAACACTCTTGAACACTTGTTGGAAAATGTATGAGCCTGGAAATCCCCGTAGTTCAGGAAAACGATAATACAGTGATTTGTCCTGTTTTCAAGCATCTCAAGGAAGATGTGGTAACCAAACTTTAAAGTTGTTCAAAGGCAGTCAGGAAACTCAACAAGAAATACTATAATTAAAGAATAAAAGGTAGTTTTACAATATAAAAATGTGTGCCCTTGCCTCTTTTAAGTTTTAAATAAAATCTATCTTTTCAGATATAGACATCAAAAAGCATCCATTTATTCATGAATTTTTGAAGATAAAAACAATTTTTAGGAATACATTATAAAAACTGCTCTTTAGAATATTATTTTGACAATTTTGTATTCTGTAACTAAAGACTAGGCAATCTTTAAACACAGCCGTTTTAGGAGAGATGAGCACTTTGGGGGGGCCTTTGGCTTTACAGACATGGGTAAACTCTGCTAATTTCTTAGCATGCCTGCCAGTGTTGAAGTCAGAAACGGTATCCAATGGCCATTCCTCACAAATGGACGCAGGTCAACCTCCAAATGGTAACAATGATATCACTCAAAGAATAATGTAAATTTGAAAATAGCAACTATAAGCAGAAGAATGGCTGCTTCCTCTGTGTTGACAGAGCTCTGTTAGAACTGGCTTAACCTAAGTGGCTTTTTAGAATTTCATGCTTTATGTTAGATGTCACCAAATAAAATAATCTACTCGACGGTTAAAAGGTACTACACGGAGTGGGTCTTCGGGGTGTATGCCTTTAATCCCAGCACATACATACACGTAGTCAACATATTTATACTCATAAAATTAAGTAAGCAGAAACTTGATTTGGTCAGTGGTGCACACTTTTAATCTCAGCACTCGATAGGCAAAGGCAGGTGGATCTCTATGAGTCTGAGGCCAGCCTGGTCTACAGAGTGAGTTCCAGGACAGCCAGGGCTACACAGAGAGAGAGAGCTTGACTGGAAGAAATAACAAAGCACCACATGGTTCGCCTGGAGGTCTTTGTAACTTTCTATTTTATCTAAAATTAAACATTGGCAGCCAGGAGAAGTGTTACACACCGTTAATCCCTGACGCAGAGACAGAAAGATCTCTGTGAGATCGAGGCCAGCCTGGTCTACTGAATGAGTTCCAGGACAGCCAGGGATATATACTCTGTCAAAACAAAGAACCGCCCTTCCGCCCCCCCCCCCAAAAAAAAAACCCAACAACAAAATCAAAAAGCTACAAACGTGCACACACGAATGTACACAACGTAGTGCACATTAAAGGATTAGCAACAGGTCTTTTTCCAGTGAAATGTAAGATAGAGGTGAACGTGTTATGCAAATGCATCTCAGGTTTCCTGGTCTAAATGTCCAGAACTCTCTGGAAGGGGAGCTGGACACGCTACTTAAAACTGCACCGTGCATTTTACACTGTAAATTATTAAATGACTTAATGCACGATGCAGTAGAAAGGAAGCAGGCAAATTACAGAATAATTTAAACGTTGCAAAGAAACAAAGTAACTTGCAGGACATTAAACACTCCATTCCGACGTGGAGTGCCTGAAGCTAAAGCAATTAAAGCGGCAAAATATTGCTGGCTGACATGATGCATATGTAAATTTGTCATTCACTGGCGAAGGTTTGTTCCAGTCGCTGGGAATGTTCACAGCACAGCAACCCATGCAGCGCAGACTGTTTTAGCAAAGGCCAATAACACGGTACTCATCTATTGCTTAGGTATTTGATCACTATCCATAGTCAGTTCTTGGTTTAATCAGAGTCCTCTGTGGGAATGGCTTTAAGATGGAGAAATTTTAACATATTATGGATATGTGTGTTTGGTTCTTATAGGTAAAATATCATTTTTAACATGCCCTACAGCCACAAAGGAAAATGAACATTAAAACTTGTAATTACATTCTGTTTGGTTATGGTTCCTTTTGGGTTCCTCAAAAGGCCCACCTTTGCTTGTTGCATCTGCTCTCTAGAAACAGAGTCTAATGGAGCCATGCTGAATTCAGCTAGCGACCTGATTCATCCCAGCTTAGAGTGGTTTTCTCCCACAGGAGGTGGGAGGGGGAACACAGTAAATCCCCCAATGCACCGTTGCTAAGGAAGAGAAGACACCTGCTGAGATTTAAAGTCACAAAATATTTGGGTGGTTGAGAAACTGGGTAGGCCCTTTCTCCACCGCCAACTCCTAAAGATTCTCCTTGCCAGGATTCCAGGGTTATTCATTGTTGCGAAGAAAAGCTGGATGGACCCTAAGCAGCAGTGGGCTATGAAGGAACAAGAAATCTCTTTAATATTCACCCACGGAAGCCCTGAAGTTATCCTTTCAGATTGTATGAACCAACTGCAAACCAGAAGCCAAGAGTACATTTCAAAAATAAAGACCATTACCTCATCACAGAATAAATCATCAAAATGGTTGTTGGAAGCTCTTCCTGTATTTAAGACATGTCGCCAGTGAGGTTAACTTTCCCAGAGCAGCTGTGTTGTGGCTCACCCTAGCTCTCTTGGTTTTTTTTTCTTTGTTTTGTTTTTTGTTTTTGTTGCTGTTGTTTTGGTTTTGGGTTTTAGGGATTGGGTTCTGGATCGTAAGACTTCACAGCTCTGTAGCTCTGATTTTCCTTTCAAAGACAATGTGATTGGTTTTCTGGTCTGCTTCAGAGAAGGTGGACTTAGTCTCCAGCCTTGTGTCTGAGAGAAAGTCAATGCTAATCACAGGATGTGTGTGCTAAGCAAGAAGCCGGACAAGAGGGTCCTAGCCCACCAAATGCAACATGTTCTGCATAAGCTTTGTGTTAATAACCCAGCCCGACCACCCTGCACCAAACTGAGCAAGCTTAAATGCATTAGACATTTAAAGTTGTATTTGCAGGTACCTACAGTGAGTGAGAAAAAAAAAATCCCTGCTCTAAAGAACAGTGTAATACAGGTAGTTCCCTGCAGACCTACAAAATGAGAATACTAACTGAGGGGGCTTGTCGGACATTTGTTCAGCATCTCTGCAAGGCATTGTGGGGATTTTCAAATGTGTGTTGCAAGTCCGCAAAAGGAGAAAAATAGACAAGCGATCTAATAAGGCATACGTAAAAAAGCATACAAGCACTAAATAGAGGTTGATCAGATACATGATGAGAAAGTAGGATAGGAAAGATTGAAGGGAAGCAGCCAAGGAAGGGCAGGTTGTGGCTGAATGATGCCCTAATTTGCTTGAGTACCACCTGGTATGCTCATGCTGTCCATCTGTCCGTCCATCCATCCGTCAGTCCGTCTGCCTGCCTACACATGCTTACTGCCTACAGTTAACAGTTTCACTATGTCACTGGAAATGCAGGACTCCACGGGTACTAATAAGCATGTTCATGTAAACATGCTAGGATTCACTTCATTACTGGAGTTATGACAGTTTAGAAACAGGGCAGACAGCTTTAGAGCGTATGTGCCAGCAAAACTATATCTACACTGAAAAAAAAAAAAGAAAAAGAAAAAAAAAAGGTTGCCTATTTCACTGTCTCAAAAGCAATACATGTGAGTCCTAACCATGCTTCATATGAATAGACCCCAGACATCCTCAGAAAAGAGCTAAAATAATTCTAAAATTATCTCAACCTTTGGACAGATCATTACCTTCAAGTCCTTTTTTATTCTGGAAGTTTAAAAATATTCTAATGCCCTTTTCCTCTACACCGTAATGGAGCAGAGAGCTGAAATGTGGCTTCTTTGCTATGGCCATGCTGTATCTGCGAAGTGCAATATTAATCCCATTTGTATCATAAAAGGTACAAGCCTCTTGGGCACCATCCCCCTGTGAATTATGAGCCATGCGGGTTCTCTGGAGAGACTCGTTGTGTCTCTAAGGTCCCTGCTTTGTTGGGTTGCAGTTTTCCCCTCAGATAACTTGATGCCTACACTACTTAGGAAATCTGACGTCTCCCTATGAAGTATCTTAACACAGTTTTTCAAAACATTCTCAACACTTTCCATATCTACAAATTAAGTAGTATAAAAAACTAGATTCATCCGATAAAAATCACATTATTTTATGCCCTTGGAAGAAAAGTCAACTTATTATAGCCAGATCCCCTTGGCGAGTAGCTAAAATATCCAATTAGGTTTTTAGCCATCAGACAGAATTTGTTAGAGAATAAAGAAAATGTGTTGTCATTACATTCTTAGACTCCACATGTGTGTTTGGGATGCGATTCATTAATAACTTATTTTCACTGTTCTGTTTTCTAATTCTTCATATTCTCACATCTTTTCAACAAAATAATAGTACATAAATAATATCCGACAAGACCCTGCAGATCTTCCGCCATTGGTGTGCTTCTGTTCGCCAAGAGCCTTCAAGCACCAGTGCTGAAAAACACAAAGAGTCTGAGCATGAGCCCTCGCTCTGCATGGGAAAGCATCTGTTCTCTGTCCTGCTGCACACGTTACAGGTTCCAGTTAACAATGCATCAAGCCATGCAGAACACTGATGCCAAATACTTCAAGCAAAAAGCGGTTGCTAAATGTAGCTTCTTTTTAAAAGTTGTTTTTATTAGCAGTGTCTTCTAACTAGCCTGTTCGATGGTACCATTAACCACGAAATCTTGACGCTTCTGTTTACTCTTTGAATTATACCTATTAAATTACTAACTCAATTTCTTTCCCCAGTTGTCATTAGCTCGCTAGAAATATCCTTAATAAGCTGATAGTCTTGCTGCTTCTTTTCTAGGTCCATAGAGCTGCCTGAATGTACTCACCAGTACCATCCAGAATACCATCATCTCCCATGGAAAAGAGACTGGACCCCTGACATTTTCTCACTCTTTATTAAGGAGGCACATTTTTTTAGAAAGTACAAAACTTAAGACGGTCACTCCATGGATTTATCTACATCAGTAGCATCAACAGCATACATTGTTCTTCATCCTCCTGTGACTCCACGTTCAATTATATGAATGTTTTGAGTAATTGACCTAAAGATTAGGGACAAAAAAACGATGTTCACGTAATGTTCACGTGTGTGTATAACACACTTACAAACATCACATAGAAAAGGTACTTTTAGGTACCAGTTCACGAGTTATGACCCAAAGAGTGTATAGAATAATTCTCTTGACATAAATCTAGAATTAGAACTCAACATAAGAGGAAGACAGAGGAAGGTGTTTGATTTTGACTACACAGCCAATGGTTTGTTACATAGTTCCTTGGCCAGTCCATAAGGAAGATGTCTGGTCTCACTGAAGCAGACAACATGAAGTCCTTTCAACATGAAGACTGATCTCTCTCACCCTACACTGAAATAGGAAGGAAATCTTCAAGGGCAAAACCATCAAGTGGAAAAAAAAAAACAGTCTGTGATGTGTATATGGCACTCATGGAGTGCAGAAGAGTCTTCCTGACGAGGAAGTGCCCATGGCTTTACATCGTGGATGCATCGAGTGCGAGGTGCAGAGAATTCCTAAGAGGCGGGAGCAGTTAAACACAAAGACACCAAGTCAGGAGTTTAAAACCCAGAACTCCTGAGTATGAATCAAGTTTTCACACCATGTCAGGAACAGATCCCCATGCATGCTCTCTTTCATGTGGCTATAAACAGGCTAACCTTAGTTTCCTGGGAGCCAACCACAGCATTGAATGCTGGGATATGGGATACGCCAACAGAGGTTGCTAAAGACTATCTGGCATGGCCAAAGTCACTGTGTAAGCAGCTTAAGAAATTATCTTTCCCGAGACATGTGACAGACACACAAAGCTAAGACAGCCCACAAATTCTATTATTTTCAAAGTGTCCTTTCTATGTAGTATCCCATAATATTGTCAATAGCAAAATCTTTTTAAAAACTCAAACACTCACTCCACTATTAGGCCCATCACGCTGCAATGCTCCTAGTAACACTGTCAGCTAAAAAAAGAAAAAGAAAAAGGAAGAAAGAAAAGAAAAGAAATGGAAGAGATGATGTGTTTATTTCCATATTCCACCTAAATAAGTGCAAATGGCCCCGGGTTTCGGCTGCTGAGAAATGGCATGGCTGTAGAATTCTTTCTGTTGAGCAAACTAGACCAAAAGAAGTAGGGGGACAGGCCAGTAAAAATGGTGCCGGGGAAAGACTGAACATTTTGAGGTCAACAGTCCTTATGTTTCAAAGGACTGACCTGTGTTGTTCCGAAGAACATGGTGTGACTCCGTAGATATTCCAAACTATGATACAAGAATTTTGATCCAAATGTAACTCTAGAACTATGGGGAAAAGTAAGCAAATTCAGATGAATCTTTCTTGGAAAATGTTAAGTTTTCAATTAACAACAACAACAAAACTACATTAATGACTTCTTTGGCTTTCTACATTCACTCTTTGCATCTAGAATACACAGTCAACACATGAAAAGTGTGATTCTAAACCCTGCACACCACATAAAATCATTCTATATGTAATAGAATCTCCAGCCTCCAAAACCTAAGCTTTATAAAAAGCCATTAGCCATAGTGTCCCCAAAGAAGCTTCTAGAGGCACGAGCCTGACAGGGGAGGGGACTGGGGTTTGGGTCATAGGAGCATCTCCTCAGCCGGTTTCTTCCTGTTCTTCTGACTTGGGAAAGCAATGAAACATTTTCAAGGTTCGCAGCATAAATGACCATTACAAGATAGTTTATATACTCTAACGCTGAAAATCAGGACTCCATCTTCCAAATTCTCCCAACCATGCTAGGTTGTGACTCTGGGTTTTCCCCATTTTTTTTCCAGTCACTGCAGCGAGGAACTTATTATTTTCAAAATCATCCAACAGGATTTTCAAATCGGAATTCCATGAAGAAGTCAGACCCGAGCATTGCAGCAATTTTTTTTTTAACATCTGAAGAGCTGAAGAAATTTCTTGGCCATGAAAAGCCTCCCCGCTCATTGGGGCCTCGTATGATATTTATATAGGATAATAAGGGTAAGTACAGACACACGAATCAGTACAAACTTGTCTATATGAAGGAAGGAGCGCTTCTGTTTGCATATGGATATTCATGAAAATTAGGGGAAAAGAGTCAAAACTAAATAAATATTTAATATTTCAGCACCTGTCATATAGGTTTTTGTATGTGTGTGCATTACTAATATTGACTAGCAGCGTTACCGCCACTCTAACCAACTTCATTAAAGAATAAAAGAAAAGTAATGAGTCATTTCGCACTCTGTCTGACCACTATACAATAATAGCAAGATTTCATGCAAGGGTACAACACTATGCCCATCTGCAATCACAGTCTCTTTGCAAAAATCTCAATTCACACTTCACATGCAGCTAACCTTGTTACCATCCCTTCCTAAATCCATCAGTGTTGCAGCTGCGCGTCTTCACAGCCCAACATCTTAAAATTCATCATTCTGGCACCTTGGCATCGCTATAGGTCAAGACAGAGAATCCAACCAAGAATAATTAAAGGGCACCCAGATGTTTAGTTTACTTATCTCGGGCCTTTCCTCAAACGTTCTTGATTTGCCGGTGTGTACTGTTTCTTTCCTGTTTTAAGATACGTGCAACGTGATTATTTTACAGGGATGAGACCAGGAACAATACATCTCAGACTTTTTTTTTTTTTTTACAAGTGTAGTTCTTTGTAGTTGAAATCTGAACAAGAGGCGTGATAATGAGTAGGTTGAGGGAAGGAAAGGTGTTATCTCATTAAGGTAATTACTAAGACATCCCCACCATTACATCGGCTTGAAAATGTGGCAATTAAAGTTCCCTACATGGGCTCCTGGAGACAAGAGAACAAGACAGTTCGCCTGGAACTTCTATGGTGCGGTTAATGTGTGTCACGCAAATGAAAGGCTAGACCACTGCTGTTTAATTCTTTTACTCAATCCCCCACCCCCGCACTCAAATTTCTTTGTAAGTTATGGCTCTTTAATTTTTTTTCTCCTTAACCTGAATTTAATTCTTATCAATTGTGTTAGGTAAAAAGCCCTAGAAGACATAGCTTCTACTTACCCATTGAAAACTCAGAAAACACACACACACACACACATGCGCGTGCTTACATATATATACTAACACACATGCATACATACACACAAACACACATGCACGTACATGTACATATGAACATATGAACACATGAACATACACACTAGCACACCTGCATGTTCATGCACACATGAACACACATGCACATACACAGGAACACACATGCATGTACATACACACAAACACACATGAACATATACACTAGCATATGCATGTTCATGCACACACAAACACACATGCACATATACACACAAAAGCACACACACATGCGCATGAACACAGACACACTCCATGCACACACTGATGCTCACACACACCATGCACATGCACATACTCAAGTATGTACACGCTCAGACACACTAAGGCACACTGGTGAGGTGCTCCCTCTATCAGAAGGTAGCTGACCACCTTTTTCTCTCTGTAGAGACCTGCTCTCTGCTGAGGAAGTTGACAAGTTTAAGGCCAGAGTTAGGAAGATTTAAATATACGTTTGATAAAAAAACGGTAAATGGTGTTTTGCTGCCCATCACAGCCTACCCCCAGCTAACTTGGAGGCTCCTTATTAAAACAGGATAAGTTCACATTCCACCCTGAAACCTGTCCCCAGTGAGTTATCTCCTCTACTCTGAAGCTGTTCCTCTTCCAACTGTCTTCTCATCTCTTCCCCTGCCTTAGTCAAGACCAATTGAAAAACTGACAGACCAACTGAGAAATGAAACCCAAACTGAAGTGCTTGCTTCCAGAGCTAGGGATATAGATCAGTGCTGGAGTGCCTACCTAGCATGCACGAGATCTGGGTTCAATCCCTAGAACCATATAAAAACCAGATCTTGCTTTTATGCTCACTTAAACTACTACTATTTATCTCAAATTATGAAAACAATTCAGTCGGTGGTAGCAGCCCATGCCTTTAATCCCAGTGCTTGGGAGGCAAAGACAGGCAGATCTCTTGAGTTTGGGGACAGCCTGATCTACAGAGTAAATTCCAGGACAGACAGTGCTACACAGAGAAATCTTGTTCAGAAAAAGAAAGAAAGAAAGAAAGAAAGAAAGAAAGAAAGAAAGAAAGAAAGAAAGAAAGAAAGAAAGAGGGAGGGAGGGAGAGAGAGGGGGAGGGAGAGGGAGAGAAGAAAAAGAAAAAGAGGAAAAAGAAAAGAAAGAAAAAAGAAAGGAAGGAAGAAAGAAAGAAAAAGAAAGGAAGGAAGGGAGAGAGGAAGAAAGCAAAACAGGGAGAGGGTTCAGTACCTAACCTGACCTGTGGAGGGAAGAAATGAACAACCAGTTCCAACAAATTAATCTCCCATCTCCACATGTGCGCATGTGTGCTGTGGCACATGTGTGCATGTATGCATGTGTGCATGTTTGCTGTGGCACATGTGTGCATGCACACAAATGATAGGCAGGCAGACAGACAATAGGTAGATGATCAATATAGACGATAGATAGATGATAGATAGGAAGACAGATGAAGTTGGAATTACCGCTTAGTGGTGGAGCTCCTATATAACATATGCTAAGAAAAATGGGTAACATAATTCATGGGGGGAGGGGAATATTATGTCAGGTACCATACAAACATAGAGTTTTAAAGACTATGGAGAAGTACTTGAATATGGAAAAAATGGAAGTTTAGATATGTACAGCTGTATATGATGCACAGTAAACCAAACCTAGAAATAATAAGCCACACACTGGAAGTGACTCTCTCCATCTCTACACCTGTTCTTCAGTAGGCATGCATTACTTTCACAATATGAAGTCAGTTTTAAACATTTACACAGAACTTCCACCTCCTCTGTGCCAGGTAGAAATCTGTTGCATGGAGTTATCTCTCGGTCACCTGTAATCCTACAGTTTCTTCTTTCGGTTTGTCTCCTCTATCCTTGGAGGCTGGGGTGGAGGAGGCCACAAGGATTAAAAAGAGAAAGCTACATCTTAGAAAGACCTGCTGCTTCCAGCTGGTATTCAACCAGATAACTGGAGATTCTTTCCAGTTCTGAGTTTGGGTCAAGATCAGTTCTGCTTACAAACCATCTGTTGGATGTATCCTTCTGCCAAATTTCCAAGCAGAACCAAGTAAAAACTGTGAACCCTAAGGAATGAGGTACCTGATGTCTGTAAAACATCTTGCCAAGTAAAGGGCTCCTTCCCCCCGGGGTGCTGGGTTGGGGGTGCTGGGTTGGGGGTGCTGGGTTGGGGGTGCTGGGTTGGGGGTGCTGGGTTGGGGGTGCTGGGTTGGGGGTGCTGGGTTGGGGGTGCTGGGTTGGGGGTGCTGGGTTCTGAATAGTTTGCAAGTTTCAAAACCTTGACCCAAAAATTAATTAGTAATAGCCAGTAAACTTTTAAGCTTAGTTCTCCTCCTCCCCTCTCATTAACATCCCTCTGTATGGGTTTTTAACCTGTCACCTTTGCTTTCCTTAAAACACCCCACATGTCTGCAATAGCAAAGCTAAAAGTGGGACAAAAGTCAAACAGGAAAATGGAGAGCAAAACAGACCCTCTGGATCTCAACTTCATCCTGGCAGGCCACCGTATCTGCTTCCCATCCCAGGCTTGAAAGCAGCTATAACTGCTGTCGTAGATGAAGTGGGAAGGCCAACTCTACCCTAATAAGAGTCTTTGTGGGTGTACTTTGGGTATGTGAAAATAATTGAGTCTTTTACAGGGATGATGAGACCCCAGAGAAGGCAGATGGCACGTGCCCACTTGCCTGATGGCATCCTCTGGGCACTGGAGGGGGCAAAGGATTTTAAACAAAATAAGAGAGGGTAAGAAAGAGGAAAACAGGAAAGTGAAATTTGTGCCTTGATTCTGCAGTCTAGCTCTGCAGTCTGGGTAGCCTCTTCCCCACTCAAACAAGCAGAAGCAAAAAGAAAGGAATCCAGCAACTGGCACAAACCGCTGAGGTTGCTGTGCTCTGATTGGACGAGACTACGGTAGGCGGGACTGGCACAGCCACCAGCACAAGGAGACACAGCAGGCGGAGGTGGAAAGAACTGCCTTTTGGTAGTTAGCTCTAACGTAAACCTAGATTCATGGGAACGTCTAAAATGTGGACTGCCAGAAATTTCAAAGGCAAAGAAAAAAATACAAAAGTGTGTGGGTTCGTCAATTTGGGTTATGTGTGAATTTTTGGTCTATCACTGCATAGCAAGGAAAGATGTGACATTTGTTCCTTTAATCACATATGTGACACAATGTCTTCACTCGAGGCCAGTGAGGACACGTATGTCCCCTTTAAAAATCTTAATTTAATGACACTATATTGTAAGCCTCTACTAATAAACTATTTGTGAAAATAGGACAGATAAGAAAGTCGTATGTTAAATGGTCCCCAGTCGCCTTACTCCCAATGAGAAACGGCTGATACTGGGACAGGAACCTTTCACCTTACAAATACTCAGCCCTCTGGAGGGCAACTGTTAGTTCAAGACTCTGAGAGATAAGTTTAGTCGTTTCACCAAATATATTTTCATCTTGTGAGTAATATCAGGACAACTTTTAGTCAAATTGGGAGTCTTAGCAAGTCCATTTACAACTAAATCATTAAGTCTTTGCATTCAGCAGTAAAGCTGGCCTGTCCGAAAGAGACCTGCCATGAGAATCTCATATTTGGACACTGCCACACACGGCTTGCCTTCTCCGAAGTAGTGTGGTAATCACAGCCTCCCAAGCCGGTTCCTAACACCCAGCCAACAGTGTTTAGAACAGTTTGCCTTCCATGAGGGCACTCTAGTTTTGTGGCTTAGGAGTGCACCACCAGCGGTATTATAAATTCCAACTGCTCTCTAGAAAACATGTCTCCTCTTTCCCTTTCCCGTAGACACGGCCTAATAGAGGCCTTTGAGTGTCTCTTCCTCCAGCCTTCACGGGCTTTGGGGAAATCCTGATCTCCAATGGTGCCCAAACCCACAATCGTGGATAATTCACACTCCCAAAATCATTGGGTGTCAGTTCCTAATTTCCATTAACCTTTCTATCCCTCTAACCCAGCTAGGAAGAGAAAGAAGGGAGCCAGAAAGTTGAAGAAACTGACTCCAGGAACTGAAGAAAGGTTACCATGCAGTCCTGATCTCTTAGGAAGAGTGAGCAGGAGGTGGGTCCTGATGCACAGCGCTGCAAAGCTTATTTTATTTTCTTCATGGGAGATGGAGACCGGCTTTTTATTTCTTCCACAACTCACAGCACTGCTCTGGAGGTCATCCCGAGAACTGTTCCTGAAATATATCTGGATTTTTGACCCAGGTCTGTCTATAGGTGCCTTTCCCAGACAATCATCCTGAAACTCATCTGCCACCTCTGTCACCACCAGCACAGGAGCTTACAAGGCCGCCAGACTGCCCTGAGGCCAGGCAAGCACAGAGACCCGAGCGCCTAGCTACCGGGACTTGAAGGCACCAGCGCCTGGTGCATTCTGCGCCGCGGGCCGGCCGGGAGTGGCACAGGGCCTTGCCCTCCCAAGGGCAGCACCGAGGGCCAAGGCCAGGTTCTGCCTCGCGCTCGGTACGCGGTTTTCCTTTCAGGGCCTCCTATACGATCAGACGGTCGCAAAAAGTCGTGAGCACGCGTGGAGGGAGAAGCGCTGCAGATCATGAACCCCGCGTGGCTCGACCTCCTCCGCAGAGCTTGTCTTCCAGCTGCGGAGACCTCGCGCGACTGAAGCAGAAGAGCCGCCGGGCAGGTTCCAAGGGAGACCCCCGCAGCGGCCGGGGCTCGGGGGCCTTCCGTTAAGAACTTATTAAGTGGGGGGCGGTTAAGAGTTGATCTGTCGCAGAGCGCTACTTACCCCCATATTTTTGAATTACTTGTATTGATCTGAGACTGTGTTCTTTGGAATGTGACCCTGTCGGACTTCGAGTTAATCAGGAAGCGCTGCCGGGGAGGGCTCCTTGTAATCACGGGACCTCCCCACCCGTGGGCACACTCCCCCACCCCACCCCACCCTTCTTAGTAGCCTGGGCCTTGCCTGGAACCGCCTGCCCTTGTCTTTGCTCCACAGCACGACCTGGGAGCTGTCTGTGGTGCTAGGAAAGAGAACCTTGGAGATCGCCAGAAGAAGGGCCAAGCAAGGAGAAGTAAAGAGGAAGAAACAGAATGGCAGCGCGCCCAGAAAAGCTCACAATGACAGAGGCCTTCACATCCCAGCTAGGAGAAAGCAAGGCAAAGGTCTCCTCTGAGTTTTCCCATCCCCCGTTAAGATAGTGGGGTTGATTTTCCAAAGCAAAAGGCCAGCCAGTGACATCTCCCTGAAAAAGACAGCCCTGGAGCCCACCCACTCACCATCACCCAGTCTGGGAGTCCACACTGACTCTCATTCAGATAGAGGAAGCAAGTTGTCTTCTACAGGCGATATGGAGGGGTGCTAGGCACTAGGCCCCAACTCAAAAAAAAAAAAAAGATTCAAGTGGTAAAGAGGACTGGGGTCCCCAGAAAGTTCATCCAGGGTCAGCCCTGGAGATGGTTCCACTTGCCCATGTGCCCACAACTGTCAGTGGTCAGCTGCCAGGACACAGGGTGGGCCAGCTTTCCCCAAAAAGGGTTCAAAGCTGCCCAGAAAAAGGCGGTTTTATCTCCTCCTGACCTGTCTGTGGGTGGTGAAAAGTCAGGGCTTGTTTTTCAAACTTGCTGACTTCAAATTCTGCCTGGACTTTTCTTCCAGTGTATTCTTTGCCACCTCATGGTTTAAAAAGCACTTAAGTTTCCCTAGCCCTGGGGAGGGCTTTTCCCAATGTTTTTAGAAAGTTAAAAATATAACAAAACCAAACTACACCCAAGCCACCTTGTTTAAGGGGTGGGAGTTGAGCAAATTCTCCTGAAAGGTTGCCTAGGCAGAGGCAGAGTGTAGGTGGGAGGAAGGGAGAGACTTTAAGGGTAAGCTGGGTTTTGCAGCAACACAGGAAATTGGCTGTCTAATCGGCACTGTGTGGGTTTTCCTTGGGGGGGGGGATAAATTGATACAGGGTGGTAAATATATTTTCTGGGGCTGGCGCCAAGCAGCAAGGGTTACATTGCAATTTATTGAAAATAGCTTGGTTGGACTGCAACTGACTGGCTGCTGGCCAGAAAGTTTAACTTCTTCCTTAACAAGTAAATTACTGATTATTTATAGTGTGTTTTCCAGATTCCCCTGGCTCATCCCCAGGCCAGCAAGCCTTGAGGATGGACCTTTTGAGGTTTTTAAGCATCCCTCTGAAACAAGTCCATTTTCCTGTGCTCTGGTGGGAAGCAAAGAATGTCGTCAGAGTTTCTGTTTGTCTAGACTTCCAGTCCAGAGACCAGTCACAGTTTGCCCTTCAGACAGGGGAAAGACAAGGAATGTAGCTAGCTCCCCGGCACAGCCACTTGGGGAAGTCCTTAACCAGCTAAATCTCCTGTGGAAAGACACATTTGCTTGCCCCTCTCCACACCCCAAATATAACTGGGCCAGCACAAAAGCATGAAAGAACCCCCTTGTAAAGGAATGAACTCATTTTGTTCTTGATTTTTAAGCAGTAGTTTCTGGACTTGGGATTTTAGGGCACCTGTGAAGGTCTCCTTTGCAGCAGTGTTGGAGAGAAAGGAACTTGGTACCCAACTTTCTTCCCAAAACAGCTCCTCTTGCAACACCAATCTAACAATCTGTGTTAAACAGCAAGTAGCCAAAACCAAAACAAATGGAGAAAAGAAGGGTGGACATTTTCAACCACATGGTTTAGGAGATGCAAGAAAACATGTTTATCAGAAAAGGTGAACCTGCAGAAATTTTGATGTATGCAAAACAGCTACCACAAGCCTGGAAAGAACTACCCCTGCACTGACCACCCACGGAGTCCAAGTTCAAGCCAGAGAGGGAAATAGCCGTGGGCTGACTCCCCAGTAGGGGGCTGGTGGGCCACTGGCCAAGGTCTTGCCTAGGTTAGTAAGTTTGCTCCTACATTTTCCTACCAGACACTGGATAATTCTTTTATGTGGCTTTCCACAAACAACACCTGTGCTTTCTTTGGCCCTGAGCTTTCCAGACCCAGGTACAGTGTGAACAGAAGATTCCTCACACCTTAGAAAATAATTTTTATAGACCTAGGCAAATCATCGTAAACTACTGAAACTTGACTTAAAAGAAAATCCAATAAATGCTAAGACTTCCGAATGGGGGTGCCTGTTGAGTACTCAGGCTTTGAACCTTTTCCACACTGAACAGGGTGCCGTATTCCTAACTCAGCAAGTAAGTAAGTAAGTAAATAAATAAATAAACAAAATGTAGATGGGCTATCCCAGACTCTTGTTAGAATCATAAAAAGTCCAAGACCATTTTGATTCAACTGAGGAGCTGGGGTGAAATCTGCAAGCCACTCCCTAATTAGCCTTGGTCTGATGCAGGCGCCTGAGGCCATTTCCTCCTCGCTTTCTCTCTCTCTCTCTCTCTCTCTCTCTCTCTCTCTCTCTCTCTCTCTCTCTCTCTCTCTCTCTCTCTCCCCTCCCGTTTTCCTTCCCACCCCTCTTCAGTTTACATTTCCACACCACTACATTTAAAAAAAAAACATTTTTTTAAATGTTTCAAGCAGCAAACGAAGTCGGAGACGGGGTCTAGATATGTAATAACTGCTTTCTCTGGACTCTGTCAGAGCACTGAGGCTGGAGAGTGCTCACATAGGATCAGGTTTTCCCCTACTGCTGAGGAAGGGACCTGACACTAAACAGGAACCTGAATAGCTCTGTAGCTGTGTTCCTCCGGTCCATCTCTCAGCCCTACAGTTTTTCTTAAAACAATCCTTAATGCTAGATTTAATAAATAGCAGCCTCGCCCTGGGCACCTGCAGCCCAAAATCAAGCCATGGCTCTGGTACACACACACACACACACACACACACACACACACACACACACACAGCCTTGCGGGCTTCCTCTACAAGCTGGGCAGGGTCTTTCGTTTTGGGCGCCAGCACTTCCAGAAGCACTGATAAAAGGCTTGGCAAGCTTGTCTCAACTAGAGTTTGACGTTGTGCTCCCGCTTCGCGGATCCAAGCACAACTCATTAGGGCGAGCGACTAGGTGAGGGGCTGGGGAGGCTAGAAGGTCGCAGTTGGGAACTAAGAAGGCAAGGATCAAAGCGGCGACAAGGGTTTGTTAGCAGGGCACTCGGCGTCCCCCGGGGATTCCTAATTGCTCGGCCCACAGCCTCCCGCTCGCAGGCTGTCCGGCAGTGAGGGCGCCCAGCCGCAGGCGGCTGAACAGCTGCAAGGCCGGCCTAGTGTCCGCCTGCCGCCCAGCTCCTGCTGGCTTCGCTGGCCAGGGCTTGGGGACACACTCAGCCCCAGGAAGAGCTCTAGAAGGGGAGGGGCACACAGAAGAATACATACACACCGCAAAACCTACACAACTAAGCGGGAGCAGCAGGGAAAGTCAGGTGCCTACTTAGCACAACAGTCCACAAACAAGTGTTTATCCTTTAAACCATCCTTTTAAAAAGACACCTACGTAGTCTACGTGGTTCAGAAGAGGCGGGCACCTGGAATGGAGCGGTCTGATTACAAGCCAGACAGACCTAGGTCTGAACAGATTTTGTACACTACTACTGAAGTGATAGTTTATGTGCCCAGGTCACGCATTTCATAATCGGTGCGTGTTTCTTTTTTATTATTTTTTTAAGTAAAATCAGCTCCCTGGGATTTCATTGCTTGTTAAAAAAAGATAAACTTTATTTTTGTAATTTTCAATCACAAAAAATCTATACTTTTGTCTAAGCATTTATTTTACTGAATCAAAAAGACATGAAAAGAAAAGTCATGTTATTACTGACGTATATAAGTGACTCTTTTTTGGACAACATATAATAAATATGATATATCACTCATCGCTCAGTCTTTCAAATGTACATTTTTTTCATATTATGTAGCATGCCACTTTTCCAAAAGAAAAAAAAAAAGCTCATGAAAAATCAGTGCAAAGTTCTCCATCACCCTCCTCTGCTCTGAGGCAGACTGGATGTCCAGGGTACCACCTTCTGCCTGGGGGTGAACTTCAGGCTTCTGTCCAGTAACAATTCTCTCTGCCCGAAGGCTCCTCTCCATCCAGTCTCTCCCCTCTTTGCCCTCCCCCCTCCCTCCCTGCTGCATGTCCCTAAAGTCATTTTGTTTAAAAGAAAAAAAAAAGAAAGAAAGAAAGAACTCGAGGGTTCGTTTTGTGTGTGTGTGTGTGTGTGTGTGTGTGTGTGTGTGTGTGTGTGTGTGTGTGTGTGTATGTGTGGGTGGATGGGTGTTTTCACTTACTGGTTGCACTTTTCAGTATTTTCTCCAGTCACACTCGGGGAGCTTTGCAGCCCTGCCTCTGAGTGGGCAGATGGAGATCTGAGAGCTGGCTGGTCCTTGGGGACCCCAGCCCACCGGTGAGCTCCCCCTTTTACTCCTCTGCCTCTATTCCAGTTGGTTTGGTGCGGGAAGAGGCGGGGCAGCCGTCCGGGGTGAGGTGGGAACCTGGAGGGCTGTGGCACTGTCCCTCCTGTCCCTCCTTCCTCACCGGGGATGCGGGGTGCCTGGGATGGGGTTGGACAAAGGGTTGAGGGCCGGCTGTCCCCCAGGCCCCAGGCCGTGGATGAGCACGCGGGGTACCAGCGGCCGCTGCAGCTGCGGATGAGGTGCTGGAGGAGTTCGGTACATGCTGCTGTACATGGCCGCGGCCGCCGCCGCCGCCGTGGTGCTGTCCATGCTCCCCAGCAGGCTTGGGTGATAGAAATAAGGCGACGGAAACATCCTCTGCAGCGCGGAGTAGTTCCCGGCCTCGGCTAGCAGCTCCAGGCCCACTGCAGTCTGCCGCTTCCACTTGGTTCTGAAAGAAATCGGGTGGGCGCGGGTGGCGGCTGCGGAGGATGGTCCCGGGACCGCGCCCGCCGCTCCCCGCTCTCCCCTATCCTCCCTACTTCAGGAAGGCCTGGGGAACCTCAAATACACCTCTCCTGCCCCCACCCCCACTCTGCTTCACCCACGCGCTCTCAGGACGGCCCAGGCCCAAAATCAGTTCTTCAAACTACGTCTTCTACGTGGGGACACTCGCAGATGGAGTCGTACAAGCTTCACTGCCTTCTCTGGCCCTCTGCCCTACAGTCTGCCCCACGATTTAACTATATCCTGCAACTTTCCCGGAGGCCAAATGAAATCCCATCTTTTCACCAGCCTTCTTCCCTTGGTCCCCCAATTCTCCTCCAATCTTCTCTGACCAGAAATCTCAGAAAGGTTGGATCTCGGCCCCTCCCCCCATCACACCCAAGGAAACCAAAACCAGAAACAAAGGGCGGCTGACACTCCGGGTTTGCACTCTCCATGGCTGCCGGGACAGTTCCTCCCTAAGTCTGACCAGGCATTACAGGCTTAGGGAAGAAGGGCGACGAGGTTCAAACTGGAATTCGTTTGAGAGTGAGCTCTCCCTAGGGAGCGGTACCTCCGACCATTCTAGGTGGAAGGAAATGGGTCTCAAGATATTCTCTCCTTAAAAGAGAAAGTAGTGCTTAAACCCTGTGATCCATTTTTTTTGGGGGGAGGGGGTCTCCTCTCTTCCCACTGCACCAAGCTGGGAGAGAGGACTTTACTCGAATGCCCTAGGAAGGCAAGCCTGGTGGAGCATCCATACCCAGCAGCTCTAGCCAAATTAATAAACATGTCGCCGGTTTTAAATTGGCTACAGATGACACTAATGTTCTCCGACAGAATTAGGGTGGCTGAAACCGTATGTAATGAGACAGAAAATTATGGTAAGATGACAACTGGACGGGCATTTCCAACCCCACTTATGAACGATTAGGACACAAACGACAGAGGGGGCAGAGAATTGAGCCTAGAGAGTTTAGCACCAGGTGTGGAAACAGGACATAACCTCAACTCCTACTGCCCAAGTCTGTCCCTAGCCACCAGGGTGAGGCCAGACACTTTCTTAATGTCTTTTTTTAATCAGTCACATGGGACAGGGTTTGTGTCCCCTCCCCACCCTTCCTCTTTATGAGACTGCAGAAACAGCCAGGACATGGGGACAGACAATTCCCTCCCCTTCCCCCACGCACACTGTTGAGTAGATGCTCAAGCAGCTGCCTGATTCTCCAGCCCATGGCCTCCAGTCCAGCTCTAATCCAGATGGGTTTCCCTGATCTTCCATGTTATGGCAACCAAGGCTTGGACTTTGGCTTTCCCAACTGCCTAACATTTAAGCCAAGGCTGGTGGGACAGCTCTGTGAAGATCTCAATAGCTAGGCCATGTTGCTTGACACAGATATTTGGAGCCAGCTTGTGGCAGTTCTAAGGGTACTCTGCGCACACAGATTCCTCCTGGGTGTCAGTTACACAGATATTTCAACCTGAGTGCGGCTTGACTTGAGGACAAAATGAGGGAAACTGTGGTGCCTCGAGTTTCTGGGGGGCAGGGAGAGAGAACCAAATGTTAAGACATTTAGAGCACAAAAGTGTTCAAACTCCCGGTGTCCTCAGTCACTCCCATTTGGATGTGTGCCTAACCTCTGCCCCAAGAATACCCACTACAGACCCTGTGACTCTCTGTCCCGCATCTCCAGGAGAGAAGATGGTACCGGCCTGGCCTGCAGGGACCCAGTGGCTCTCCTCACCTTCGGTTCTGGTACCAGGTCTTGACTTGGGTGTCAGTGAGGTTGAGTGCGGCCGCCAGGTCCATTCGGTCCTGGACACTTAGGTACTTCTGCCGCTCAAAGCTACGCTCCAGCTGGTTGAGCTGGTGGTCTGAGAAAGCTGTCCTGGCCTTTCGAGGTTTCTTGGCTCTCACGGGGGGACTCTCTCGGCTACTTGTAATCTCCCGGTCTCCTTCCTCCTTTGTTCCTAGGGTAGAAACAGTGACAGGGTTCTGTAAATCAGCCTGAACCGAGGAAGAGAGGAGTGTCCACCTGGCACACACCTCCACACCCCCACACCCTTTCCTGGGCCTTGGAGAGCAGAGAGGCCTGAGAGAGTTTAAGTGTCTGTGGTCTCCTGTTTCTAGTTCTCTTTGGTCTGAGAGGAGGTTATGTTATGCTCCTCTTTGTTGTTTTCAAAGGGATGTTCTTTGTAAGGCACTCTCCAAAGTCTTTCTACTCTGTTTTCAAGACAGGCAGACTTCAGGACGTTGCTCTAATATTTTTCCTGCTAGCTGGAACTTAGATGCCTTTGTTTCTTTTCAGATGCATTTGGAAAATGTTAAGACTCAAACCTTCTGCAGACCTCCTCTGTATCGGGTCCCTTCCAAGCTTCAGAGAGAATGTGTCACTGAACTGAGCTCAAAAAACACTTGAGCCCATCCAGGTGACAGCACAGAAATTTCCGGATTCTATTTGTCAAGTTTGGTTTTTTGCTGAAATGCTAGGAAATCGATATGTCAATCCCTCTCCGTTTGTACCGGTTTGTGCAGTACTCCTTGATCTTCCCTGCAGGAAGAACAATAATCTCTCTAATTGACCCACTGGGGAGGTTGGTGAACGAGAAATCGCCAGACCAGACTGTACATCTGTTTGGGGCACTATTATGCTAATGCTATAAACAGTAAAATGAAGAGCCCATGTCCTAGAAGGTAGGAACCTTCTAGATTGCAATCCTTACCAGAGAAAAATTAAGCATTAATAATAATAATAATAATAATAATAATACCACTAAAGATGGGGGAAATCTCCCTGGTGTTTTAAAATCTTTTGCAATGCAAAGACAAGAACAGTTACTTATGAAATTGAAATTGCCCAAGACGAAAATAGGGTATTAAAAGATAAATTTCCATTGTTGTCTTGATTTTACAAAAACAAATTCCATAAAATTTAGTTTTCACAAATATTTGTTATTGGAAAGGGCCAGAAGAGGGGTATCGGTGAGAAGGGTGTTCTTAAAAAACAGGCTATGATTTGTTTTCTGTATTAATCATCAATTAGTAAAAATGAATTGCTCCTGTAATAATGTTGGAAATTTTTCTAACATTAAATCAGACAATTCCTGTGACGGCATTTAGAAAACATGGAGGGGGCATTTGGAAAATACTGGGGTGGTATTGCATTCAAAAATAAACATCAAGTTGTGATCACAGACCTAGACAACCACAACTGGCTACCAGCTTCTCTCCACCCCTTCCCACTCCCATTCCCAAGGTCTCAGCTAAAAGAAGAAAAAAAAAAAATCCCAAGTAAGCCTCTGTTTTCAACGAAAAGTGTCTCCCATCCTATCTCTTCAGTTACCACCTTCCTCCAGCACATTTAAAATTAAGTAAAACAAAGAACGGAGCCGGATGGCCGCAAAGGTTGTGGGGCAGAAATGTAACCAACAGAACTTAAGGTGCGTCGCTAAATCGCACGCCTAGGCCCCTCTCCTTCGGCGGTCACTCAAGTGACCCGGGCAGCTCCGGCGCAACTCACCGTGGCATTTGATGTCGCTCTGGGGGTCTTCTCTCTTGTCCAGCTTGGTTTTGCCGTCCTCCTGCTCAAGCTTTGGCCTGAAGCTCTCGTGTGCCGCGTTGCTCTCCTGCTTCGGGGTGTGATGAGGAGAAGAAACGCTGGTGCTGTAGGGTGCACAAGCCGCCAGGGGTTTGCTGTCTCCCAAGATGTCCTTAATTAAAAAGGAAGAGGTGGAAGTCCTGGGGGCCGCGGCGGCCGAGCCCAGCTGCTGGGCTGCTGACTGCGGCTGCGGCGGCGGTTGCTGTTGGGGCGAAGGCTGCAAACTTTGCGCGGGGACCGCGGATGGTGGCGGCGGCTGTTGGCTGTGGTGGAGGTGATGGTGATGCTGGGGTCCGTCTGTCACAAGATGCGGCTCCGGGGGTTCCAGGGTGACCGAGATCGGTGAAGAGGGCGCCGTTCCCACGGTATCAATCTCCGAACAGGGTGACGGGGTGGCCTGGCTCCTAAAATCCGTTGTCCTCGCTTCACCGAGCGATCGGAAATCCCCGTTCATCATGCCGGGGCTCCCGGAACCGGCACCGGACAAAATAGTGTCTATTCCAAAACTCGACCCGCTGGCCCCTTCCATTGCTGTCATTTCTACATGAGGTCCACGCTACTCCGCGGATCAGCCGCCGCCGGGACCAAGCAAGGGAAACTACCGATCGTAAAACAAAATAGACACTAAAAAGCGTTGACACTGCTTTAAAAAAAAAAAAAAGTGGGGAGGGAATGAAGGATAATGGGAGGTGACAATTGGTGGGCACTTTCGACTCAACTTTTCCCCCTTATACAAAAAGTAAAGAGAAAAAAATTTGAGGGGAAAGCCCCCAAATGCCACAAGCGGGAAGGTGTGCTCCGCTCCGCTGGACCACCGCGCACGTGGGCGGTGGCAGCGGAGAGCAGCACCGAGACTAAGATGCTGGCCGCTGGAGCAACCCCGCCGCCGCCACCTGCACCGCCACCGCCGCCGCCTGGGTCTGCCCACTGCCCGATCCCGGGCGGCGGCGGCGGCGGCCGGAGCAGGTGCAGCGACCGCTAAGGCCGGGCGGTCCCGGAGGTGACCGCCGTGCGTGACCCGGCAGTCCCGGAGCCGAGTTTCTGAACTTTGTTGGAAAGTTGCGGAGCGAACGCGGCCGCCGCCGCCCCGGGAGGAGGAGAAGCAGCGAAGGAGCAAGCGCGGGCGCAGGAGACCGCGGACAGGCGGCGCCCGGCGACTCCCGCCGCTGCCCCGCGCGTTGGCTTGTCATCCGCGGGCTCGCGGGCGGCGCCGACCCCCTCCCGTGACGTCACGGCCCCCGCCGCCGCTCCCCGCCCGCGCCCCCGCCGCCCGGGCCCCGCGCCCCATTGGCCGCTGCGCGCCAGCCAGCGACGCCGGCGTGCCGGGAGCCAATGGGCGCGCTCCTGGCCAGCCCGTCAGCAGCGCGCCTCGAACCCCGCTGCTCTTTTGAGAACCGAACCTCGGTGCGCCCGCAGCCCTGAGCCCAACGCCTACTCCAGGGGTCCAAGTGGTACCCACTGTAACGAGTACCCGGCCAGGGAGATGGGGAGAGACCAGAAGGGCACTGGAGAAGGGAGCCCCCGGGCGGGAAGCGGGGAAGCAGTACGGATCGTTAGATGTGCCCGTGCTAAGTCAGATTGGAGGGTGAGTGGAGAGGCCGCGAAGGGCAAAAGGATCCTGCGGCTCCCGGTGGCCTGCAGCGCAGCCCCGCTCGCACGGTTCCCAAGCACGCTTGAGCAGAGCGGAAACACGAGGAGCAGGGGATAGAGGTGCTGAGGGACCCCACGGGGAAGTGTGTGACACCAGAGCCAGAGCTCCGCGTGGGCCTGCAACGTCTGAGCTCTACTCTCCCCACAGGAGCCGGTGCGCTCCAGCTCGGTCCAACCGGGTAGCAGATCCAGGAGAGGCACTGAGCTGGGGGGCTACATCTTTGACCCCCCTGTCGGGAAGGATCGGGCCTTTGGCTCCAAATCCCGCTTTGTCTCCAGTCAGAGCCTGTGCTGGAAGAAATGCCGGGCCAAGCACTTTCTCCCGAACCGGGAAAAACCCCGGGCGAGGCGTTCTCCAGCGGCGCGGGCAGCTGTGGTTCCCTGCGGCATCAGGCTGCTGTGGGGCCGCGGGAACTGGGTGGCTGGTCCGCAGCCTGAGCTCCCGCAGCTCCTCCCTCCAATGCTTCCATCCCCTCCCCACTGTGGCAGGCCTTGGTTTTGGAAAGGAAACAGTCACCGCCGATCCATTTGGGACCTGGAACGCGACTGTGACGCCGCCTTGTCGGAGGGTATCAACTTGCATTCTTTCTTCAGGACGTCTCCAACCTGTCTCTTGTTGAATGTCAGAGTAATGGGAAGCGCCAGTGACAAGCCGGCGTATTACTCCTGATTAAGTGCCGTGTCAACCTAATTAGCAGAGTAATTATAAGGTGCTAATGAATGATTCAAAGTTCTTTGAGTTACATTTTACTCCAAATTACCATTTTTAAGAACCTTATGAATCTGCGTGGTTGGCATCGTTTCCGTGACCGTATAGAATGATGTCAGTAAAGGACAGGGTTTAGTGGCGATTATGGACGTCGCCTTGCTTTTCTTTTCTTTTCTTTTCTTTTCTTTTCTTTTCTTTTCTTTTCTTTTCTTTTCTTTTCTTGTCTGGTTGAGGACCCTCTTGAGAGGTATCCCGGAGGCATATGACCTCCTGAGATCTTCCTTCCTCCGGGGTGAGTCCCAGATCTGGAAGATGGTGGTGATTCATCCTAAGGACATCTAGATCTTTGGTCCGGGTTGGGGTGGGGGTGTCTCCCGCGTTATTTCAAGAGTGTGTTGAGCTGTTTCCTACCGTCATGGTGTCACTTATCGTCCCCCTGTCTCTGAAAAGGTACTGAGGCTACCAAGACCATCTAGATAGCACTCTCCTTTCTTAGGCGAGCAGACATTTATTTATCACGGAACTACGGTTGGTGAGCCGAAGCCAAGACGTGCTGCAGGCAGACGCTGGTGGCCTGAGGGATCCAGGAAACCCTCTATAGCCACGTGGCTCGCCCCCGCGGGTGGCGACGGGCCTGTCTAGGCTGCCGCCTCAGAGTCTTTAGACAGTAGTAGTCTTTGGCGCCAGAACTGGGTGCTAGCCCTGCAGACCCTCCCAGGTTAGGCCTTGGTCTTCCCTTCAGAGCTTGCGACCACGGGCTGGGGTCTGATTTTACTGAGGCAACTGATCTCAGACTCCCAAGCCCCGGATAGACATTGTTGGCACCCTGAGCCCCTGGCACAGATGACCCCTGCGGAAAGGGCGGAAGGGTGCCTGGAGTGCGGCAAACGCTACTCTTCCTTCCTGGTCCGTTATCGATTAGAGTTTCCATCACCCCCAAAACAATCCAAATGAAGCGCTCCTCGAGCTGGGGGCCCCAATTCACAGCCAGCTTTCGAAAGCGAGGAAGGGGAAGAAACATTTAAAATCCAGTACTGACGGCCCTGCACAAATCAATTATTCTCGACCTTGATAAATAATTCATTTAAGCCTGTTTTTGTTTTGTTCCAACGCCCACAACGACTCAAGAGCTCAAAGGCTGACGGCACAGCTTGTGCGGGGCAGGTCGGCAGGGTGTTTTTCTTGGAATAATTCGCAACATTGGCAGGGAGGCGATGGGGATATGACCTAAGAAAAGATGGAATGTGAAGAGAAAGGAAAAGAGGGCCTCTGTGTGTGTGTGTGTGTGTGTGTGTGTGTGTGTGTGTGTGTGTGTACGCGCGCGCTCAGGGGATGGGGATCCATGAAACTCCAAAGCAAACTCAGTAGGCCCCCAACCCTGTGAATGTTTCCGATTATATTTTTAAAGAAAAGTCAATACCAAATTTTCTAGGGTTGGAGAGGTTAGCTCTTAGTCTTCAGAAGCAATTGTGGTGAAGAGAATATGAGCCACTGATTGGGATCCCAGGGAATGCGAGGAATGTCCTCAAAAATCAAAGGGGACAATCTTAATGACAAATCCCCCAGAGCTATGGTTAACTTTTCTCGGTTCTTCCCTACCCCAGATACATATCTGTTTTGTTATCATTTTCCTATAGGGTATATGCAATGTATACCTAAAAAGTCATTTTCTGGCATACAAAAAAAGCACTCGCTTTTCATCTTTAAAAATGAATCAAAATTCATCGGGGGGGGGGCGTGGTGATGCATGCCTTTATCCCTAGTACTCTGGAGGCAGAGGCAAACCTCTAAGCTCTAGGCCAGCCTGATCTACACAGTGAGTTCCAGGACAGCCAGGGCTACAGAGAGACCGTCTGGTGGGGAAACAGGTTTATTTCTCTTGTTTTCAAGCAAATAGATATGGTGCATTGGCTGAATTTTAAGTACATCATATGCTAAACTAACATAAATCTACAAAGAATCTTCCAACTCCAGACCCTCATTGTCTTTCTTCCTTTGCTTTCTTTGAAAGAAAATTCTTAAATTGGGAGAGGGTTTTTGTTGTTGTTGTTGTTGCTGTTGCTGCTGCTGCTGCTCAGAAAGCAGTTTATTTGCTAACTGTGAATCACAGCGAACCAATTTCATTCCTGATAGTGCAAGACACATCAATACCAACGAACAGAAAAGATCTCTACCCTTCTGACCCCAAAGAAAGATCCAAACACAAAACATGAGTTTTGTGTGCAGGACATCTTCCACCACCCACCTTTACTGTCTAACTTTGAGATTATTTTAAACTGGAACATCAGATTTTTTTAATGGATTTTAATTTTGATGAAATTTGCCAACAAATTATGATGAACTTGAAACTGTTGTTTCCTGTCCTGTGAGCCTTTAAAGAATCTCTATGACAGGGCCAGCTGACAGAAATGGGATGCAAAGGCGCCTCTCTCCACTGGGCGGCGCCAAGAACCCCAAACCCATGTACCTTGCTATTGTTTCTTTCTATAAAAGATGCAAGATACACAAATAGGCTCTCCATGATCAAGGCTGATTCAGAAACGTGGTATGACCTTGCAATCTCATGCTTGGGCTCTCCTGGAAGGTTCCTTTCTCTTTTTACAGCTATTTATACATTCCCAACTTCTTTAGATACTGGTGTATATCTACTTAGAAAAATGATCTATTAAAGAGAGGGAGAGGGAGAGAGAGAGAGAAAGATGAAAATAAGGAAACAGAGTCTGTTCTTCAGTCTGGTCCTTAGACTGAAACCGAGAGAGTGGCAATTGGGAGCAACGAGACAAAGAGAAAAAAAGCAACAAAATTATTCTGACAGAAAAGAGTTAAAACAGTAACCAAAACTGTAACCCATGAGCCTGAAAGTTTTGAGAGATAATTCTGGCATCCTAAAATTTGCAGAAGTTATCACTTTACCAAAATATTAAAGCTGGTAAGTTGGGAAAGAAACTTATGCATGTACTGGGGAAATAGTTTTGTGGTCAAGGGGCACTTAGAAGGAACACTGACTGGTAGAGGTGAGACTGAAGGAGAGAGTTGGGCCTATTCTGCCAGCTTCTAGTGTTCCTGGTAAAGCATTTAGCCCCCAACCCCCACTACCACCACTGTGGGCCAATATTTTCAGCCGTGGGCAGTAGCCACCATCCATTCATTTTACTCTTTCCCCTCATTCATCCTATCCACGTATTGGTTAATCATTATTACTGAATGTGCATTCCTCGACAGGTGCTTTTGTGTTCTGGGAATTGTCGCAATGAGCTTGGTACCACTGTAGTCTCACCCAGGAAGTCTCACCCAGGGCAAAGGCGTTTGGTTCAGCAGTCCCTGGGATGTATCCCAAGTAGTGGGATACAGAAAGATTTATATGATAGCTAAAGCTAAGGTGGTGCAAAACCACCCACAAATCGACCAAGACTGGGCTACAGTCAGTGGGGTATACGGTGACTCAAGAGATCTCTCCTGAATGCAGACAGAGGAGGTGCAACTACATACAACCTCATACCTGCAGCTCAGAAAGTGTGACAGGGCACACATTTTTCAGCAGCAACTCTTCCAAAAGAACACAGTTGTACCCCTCCCCGCCACCCCACCTCCACCCCCCACCCCCGCTCTCGCTCCAGCTTTTTCTTCGCCTTTTAGATTGGCAAATTCTGGAAAACTAGATGATCTTAGCAGGTCTAAGAAAACTGGGCTTCAAATTCAAGGGCGAAGGAAGAAAGGGTGACAACGTGAAAGAGTGTGGGGGGGGTCAAACTAGGGGGTCGTGGGGAGAAATTTCACTCTAAATTGAGCCATTGTCCACTAAGCAAATCCTGGACAAGTTTTAAAATCCGCTATGTGACACACAAATAAAGGGACCCTGCCATCTATGAAATGATTCTGATATCAGTTCCTGAGGTTAAAGGCACTAGAGAGGCTGCAACGAAGGAATCCGGGGGTGGGGGTGGGGGGAATGCCAATCAGAGAAGGAGAAATTCATTTACGATGTTAATTAACAAGCGGCTAATTAAAACGGCACTTTGAGCGCTAATCAATCGCCTTATTAAGTAAGAGCCATCACTGGAACAAATTGGAAGCTCCACGCCCAGTCCCCAGCCTTGGCGCAGGCGGGGCTGGGTTCCCAGATCTCGCACTGCGGGTGGGAAACTGTCTGCTCTACTACCAGACAGCGGACAGCAAAGCTCTCCAGGTCTCGGCTTAACGCCTGTGGAACCGCCTGCCGTGCCCCGGGACCGTAGGGACTGGACAAGTCTAGAGGGCCGTTTGTAGTACAATCGCTCTCTCTTGGGAGTAAGGGATTGGTTGCATAGGAAAGCAACGTTTCCACTGCAGAAACACCAAGTTTGTCTGGGAAAGAGCTCTTCTCCTACCTGCCAGCAAGTAGGGGGGCCGCCAGCAGTGGAACGAGGCAATTCGGCCTGAGAGGGGGCGCTCTCGGTCCAGGATCCCGCAGTCCCATTCCCCCAGCCGACCCACCACCCCAAGATGAAAATTCCCAGGACTTTCCCCTGGTGTGGCCCAAAAAATAGGAAAGAGAGGACCTGTTTTAAGATCAAGACACAGCCACCTCCTGGGAGCTCCATAAGAAAGGGTGAGTGTTGCGGGAGGGAAGAGTAACGGACAGTGATGGTCTAAAACACACACCCTAGCCTGCCTGTGCGCGGCTCCCATTTAGCTTCTCTGTGGTCAGGCCCCACAATCTCGTAAAAATTAAGATTTAGAATCCTTATTTTGAGGAGCCTTCCGCATTTTCTAATTGTTTATTGCCCGTTTTTTTCCCCCCCACCATAATCCCAAGAGAAAAATCTTTGGTAGTAAGAGGGGGACTGTGAATTTACATGCTAATTAAGCAGTCCCCGCCCTCCTTCGTCCTCCCCAACTCCACCTGCCTGGCAGTTTGTGTTTAGACTGAACGTCGGGCTCACTCACTGTAACATTCCAGAATTACAGAAAGGGGCACAGTAAAAAGAGACCCGAGTGGACTTCAGCGTGATTTGCTTCTTGTTAGCTTCATTTGGGGACGGTGGGGGGGGGGGGCGGTCACATTTGGAAGAGAGTTTTTGGAGTGGTGGGTGGTGTGTAGCATTGCCCAAGGATTGGCTTACGTGATCATGCTTGAAATGACACATGGATGTCTGATCTGGCCTTGGGTTCGCCTTTCTCCCGGAGGTGAGCCTGATCGCATCTGCTGTTGGATCTGAGCTTGCTCTGGGTGTCCCGGGAGAACCGGAAGAACGGCTCCCCTGTGCAAAGTTCAAAAGCATTAATATTTTCATCGTATTACCATTATTCAATATAATAATATTTGCTCGGTTAGCGGCACTAATTAGGCCACATTAAAACCGTAGTGTCTCCCTAATGGTGCGTAATGTGCCCACACTCACATTTTTCTCTCTGAGGATGGGGGGCTGGCAGGCAGGGGAGGGGAGATCCTCAAGGAGCCCGGCTGGATTAGGGTGTGAAGCCTCCTCCCCCAACACACACACACACACACACACACACACACACACACACACACACGCCTGGATGTCTGCCGGGTGGCACCAACCTCTCCACGCGTTCGATCGGACCTCAAGCCGCGCGCTGGGCCCTGAGCCTAGCACCAAGCAGCCTCCTCCCCCGGCCTAGCGCTTTGAACTCTCGTCATTGATTTCTGTTTCCCTTCCTCCATTTGTATGTGTATTTTCAATTGGTTGGGGTTTTAATGTTTGGGAGTGCCTGGGTGTAAGAATTAAAATACTCTTAAACTGATTCCTTCGAGTTGGGGGAACCTGCCTCTTTCTAGCCCGAAACTCATGAGACACCCCACCCCCGTTTTCAATGAGTCTTTATTCTGAGATTTGATGGTGGAAGTGTAAAGAAAGCCCTCGCGGGGCAGGTTTGGGTCTTTTGGCCTATTCTTGGAGGTCGGCGGTTCACTCTGGCGCCTGCCTGGGCGAGTGGATGTGAGGCTCGGACCCATGCCCCTCCCGCTGGCGCCACGGGCACATCACTCTGAAAATGTAACGTATTTGTAACAAGCGCGGAGGAGGTGTGATGTGTATGTCTGGATGGAAAAAGGGGGGAGGAAGCGAATCTGGCTAGGGAACCGGGGTGGTGGTGGAGGGGGGGGACAGAACTCACGTTGTTCTGAAATCTAACAATCTGAACATTCCTTTATTAAAAGCTGCCGTATG